>NC_048218.1:74676759-74794652 GCF_002007445.2 Ailuropoda melanoleuca
GGGTGAGCAGGTTGTCTTTGGCTTGCTTAAAGCTATTCTGGGGTGAGTGAGATCTTGAATCTTCCACTTACATAAGCCAAAGCCCTTATATAGGGAATGCCCTGGAGTCCAGACCAGGTGGGGAGACAATATCTATCATCTTACATGTGTGGAAGGGCTTTTAAAATGATGAAGTGTTACAAAAATTAAAGTGATATTATTTTCTGAAAAACAGTGATTATTATTGTCTATGAAATGACCACTCTTGGATCAAAAGGAACACCTCTGACTCCTTAGAAGATTGGCTTCCGTCACTGCAATATTTTTAATAAGGGGGATTCTATGTCTTTTGAGAGTACATTTGACTCCAGGAAACACCTATGCCACCTGAAGTTGAATCCGGGAAATAGGTTAAGGAAGGTTCTTTTCGGTAAAAATTCAGTTTTGATTATAAAATAATATGCAAATTTATCTCTGCAAGTCTTTCCCAAAGCATTGGTGTCAAAATGGGATCAGCATTTGGCATCCCATGGTGTCTCCTTTGAAGGAAGTTGACTATACAATTTCTTTTATGTTTATTTTAACAACTCAACCTATGATTATAGTTTGTGTGGTAGAGCCCGAGGTCTGGCAGTCTTTCAGATGCCAAATGCAAGTTAGCAGCCCATGTTTTCTTGTGGATATATTAAGATTGAAGTTAGGGGAAAAAAGGGAAGATTTGTATTTATACAACTTGCATCATCAAGTAAGAGGAAGGAGTTATCTAAAAAGTTTTTAAGCATATATGTGTATATTTTTACTGTAACTGGAAAGTATTAAAAGTTTGAAAGTGGTTTGAAGATAATGTTAATTTTTAAACATAAATCGTCCCATCCTCCGAAAGTAAATCGGTCCAGGTCAGTTTACTACTTACATTCTGAACTCACATGGTGGTAAAGGAGTCAGATTCGGTGCAAAAAAGGATTTAAGACATCAGTTTGACTAATTATTTATTAAGTTTTTTTTTTTCACTTGAGCTACTTCATCACTGCGTAGGTGTCTTACCTTCTCCACTTACCAAGTGGTGTGGGAAATTAGGGTAGCTCTCCTTCTACTCCTTATTTTCCCTCAACCCTGGACTCTCTTCATGATTCCTTCCTACGGGTAAAGACAGAGGGCAGAAAGAGAATACACGTGCTGGGCAGACTGAGCGGGAGGCTCCCCAGGGAGCTGGGGCATATGGATCAACTCTGCAGTGCCTGGAATCGTTACTACGCTACGGGTTGTCTCAAAACAATAACGCCAGTCTCCTGCGCTACTGGCTGAGGCTGGCTGATATTTCTAGGCAAAATCAACAAGCTCTCAGTAAGCTGACACTTTTAAGGACCCCCAGGGAGCTTGGAAAATTGCTTGGGAACCAAAGTTTAACTTTCTCCCAGAAATAGATGTGGGGAGAGGGGAAGTAATACTTTGGGGGACTATGAGAAATGTGATGACATTGTATTTTTACAGTGAAAGAAGCAGAGCATACTTAGAGCTGAAAGGGATTCCAGAGGTCTCGTTCTGTTCTATGCCTTCCTTCACTGATGGGAGTAAAAGAGGCCCACGATATCACAATTATTTCATGGCAGAGCCATAAGGAGATGGGGGGTATTCCGAATTCCTGTGTAGGGTTATTTTATGTGCATGTCTCTTTTGAAATACAAATTCATTCATTTTGTTCACTCATCCAAACAGCATTTTCTAAAACACAGACATGGTGTTGAGATTTAGTAAATCTCTTTCTTCCCAGGGAATAAGAGGATGATGATCATGAGATACCTCTTTTTTTTTGTTTGTTTTTTGGCTTAGGATTTTTTCTTTTCTTTTTTTTAAATTTTTTTTATTATATTATGTTAGTCACCATGCAGTACATCCCTGGTTTCTGATGTAAAGTTCGATGNGTTTGTTTGTTTTTTGGCTTAGGATTTTTTTTTTTAATTTTTTTTATTATATTATGTTAGCCACCATGCGGTACATCCCTGGTTTCTGATGTAAAGTTCGATGATTCATTAGTTGCGTATAACACCCAGTGCACCATGCAATACGTGCCCTCCTTACTACCACCCATCACCAGTCTATCCCATTCCCCCACCCCCCTCCCCTCTGAAGCCCTCAGTTTGTTTCCCAGAGTCCATAGTCTCTCGTGCTTCATTCCCCCTTCTGATCACCCCCCCCTTTCTTTATCCCTTTCTTCCCCATGAGATACCTCTTTGAATAAGTTTCCATTTGGGTAATCTGAACATGGTCAGCTACTGCAAATGCAAGGTAATTTGGAAGTGAACACAGCAGGCGTGGGCTGGAGATGGGACAGCATGGTTGAAGAAACCCAGGAAGGCACCCAGCCAGGCTGGTGAGGAGAAACAGGTGGTCAGGTAATCAGGAAGCTGGAATCTATTTCAGGGGAGTTAAAATGAGTAGTGAAGTCAGAATCTAAAGTATTCAGGCATGATGAGTGACAAGTTCTCCAGCAGAGGCACATTGTTGATTTTATAAGGGTATTGTCAATGTTTTTGAAGGAATTCCTTAAAATCACTATGGCAAGCAAAATAATCAATTTTAAGATATAGTTTTGATATTTTAGCTTTGATAATTTTATTTTGATTACCAAGTTTTTTTGAACATGAAAGTTTCTGTGGAGAACAATTTCTTGATTCAAAAATAAAGTAAAACTATTTTTCTCTTTCCAAACTTTTTCTCAAATACATATATATGAGAAAATATACACATATGTGTACATATACATACATATATACACGTATATATACATACATATATACATACATACATATGCAGTTTTCTCTCTAATTTCCTTTTACTCTATAGTTGATAGTAAATCAGATGGGTTATTAATCCCTGTGTCTACAAATGAGATTTTGGTAAAAGATGGGGCCCTGATTTTTATATATATTTAAACTAAAAAAATGTATATATGATATCCTTCTATTATCTCACAAGCAATTTATCCTAGATGCGCCAAGGCAAGGCCATCAATGAGATGCTGAGATTTCTGGGGCTAACCTGGGGAAGTTATATATCTTCTTGAGACTTAGAGAGACCTTATCCTACAGCAGGCTGGATGGGCTGCTAGCACCTATCAGATACTAGAGAACAAAACAGAAGAGGCTCAACAGCCCTGGGGGAGGCACAGCTAGGTGCTATCCAGAGAAGCGGGGACGCTAGCATGTAGGGTACCACAGGTCTGACCAGTCATGATGTAGACATTGTTGGAAATGTCCTAAAAGAAGGAAATGGTGCTGTGGACAAAACAGACTAGAATAATAAGAGAGACAGGCACCTAGCTCTAGAATTAGGGGCTCATAATAGCTCAAGCTTTATTGCCCTAATATTTGGCTCTTTTTATTTCCCTGTGATCCCAAAAGAAGATGATCTGGAGTCTAACAGAAGGTTGAAGTTGGCTAGAACAAAGCTTCTGTTGACAGGTGCTAAAAAGAATTCATTTATCATGAGGAAAGTGGGCTCTGGATTCAGATTCAAATCCCGCCTCTGTAACTTATTTCCTCTGTGGACTTCTTTTTTTTTTTTTTAAACAAACAAATGAAAACAACAAAAAGCCAACTTTGCCTACCCAAATTTCTTTGCTTGTATAGTTCACATAATATTATATCTTTAGTTTCTCCCCATCACCTAACCCCAAGGATCAAGTAAAACCACAAAATGTACCCAGCTCAGAACCCTCAATTGGTATTGGTTGAACCTGAACAAAGATGAAAATCTAATGCTATAAGGGAATTTAGTGTAGATTCCTTACCACCTAAGTAAAATCTTTATGTTTCTTCCAGTATGTTCTGTTTTCAACTTTCCCTCTAGTTCCGCAGCAGCCTGTGTTTTCGTTGGAAACGGGTACCAGATACGATTGAATGTGAAGTGGTCTTGTCTGTCATTTCCCCATGAAGCTGAGGCCAGAGGGATGAGAACACCAACAGCTCTGCTGTAGCCAGGATGGGCCCCAGCACAGAGCTTCCACTTGGCGGCCACTAAGAGCGAGGTAGACCGGATCCGGAAGGAAGGTCCTAACAAGTGGTCAGAAGCATTTTGGTGGACCAGAAACAGGGACACAGAATCAGCAAGCAAGAGATGAAATTCAGCCAGGTGACCAGGAGCAAAGCAGCCATCATCAGGGATGGCTGTAAGACGAGACAGAGGGCACCGCAGAGGGGAAATGTAGCTTATTCCCCAGGATTCTGTCAATAAGAACGAGGTGCTGGTTGAGGCAGGTTACTATCATTAATGATGTGTGACAACTGGAGACAGGGGCTTGGTTTAGGAAGAATCCAGTTACAGAGAGCAGAAGCAAGGTGGGACCCCATTTCACAGGAAATGGGCTGATCATTATTCTACTTAGACAAGTAGAATGTTGGAGGTGAGCCCCTATTTTCCTCACCTGACTTGCTGCAGGCACTTCTAGAATAGTGCTTCAGAAGTTTCCTAGCTGAGAGTAGGCAGGGAGGCTTGATTGGAGGGTGTCGGTGGCAAAAGTAATAGAAAGACCACTTACCACCTATCAAAACCCGTAGTCTCTAAACCTGCTTTTCAGCGATAGAGGTAATATTTGGGTTTTTATTGCTTCCATTTCTGCATCTACTCAAGTGTTTCTAAAATTGAAGTTGGAGAATTGATTAATCATCAACCCTAATATCTCAACATCAGAAGACATGAATTCAGTTTCCAAACTAGATTTCAAGGGCACAGCAGGCCAGTAGGAGAAAGTGGGACTGACTTTTTCATGGGAGAAAACCTTGGATTACTGCATGACTGGGCCCAGACTTAGTCTCAAGAGCTTGCAGCAGTGCTGAGCCTGAAATGTGGGATCAGAGAGCCCCTGCTACGGAGAACTCAGAGAAGGAGATGGGAAGGGGGTCTCAACAATAGGCAGAACATGAGGATAATCTCAGAATAATGGATCCCCCATACATACACAGTAATCTCTCGCAGAATTTCTCATGAGTAAGTTTTTCTTTGGGTCCCTAAACAATAATTTGGGAACCTGGCATCTCTTCGGTAGGAATGAATTAAGACCTATTGACTCTCATGGTCATGACAGTTGCTACATGCATTGTGTCATCTGTCAAGTTGAGTTCAGGGTCATATTCAGCCTCTGTCTAATACATTAGGTTTTACACACACACACACACACACACACACACACACACACACACACTGTCCATATTTATTTTGCAAAACAAAAAAATTGTATGAGTCTGTGACTCTAGCTGAATGAGGAACATACAACAAAGTTTGTGACTAAAGAAAAAAAATGTGCTTTGTACAGTTTAACTAAAGCAGAAAGTTGATGGAGCCATGAAGATTTTTGAGGAGTAGGGACAGGCAACACCAGCAGGGGAGATAATAAATAGGCTTCAACCCTGGCCCTGTAACTTGTAAACTGGCGGCCTTTGGCAAACCATTCTTATTTTACAAGTCTCATTTTTCTCACTAGTAAAATTATAATACTAATGTCTTACTCAAAAAGAGCCTTGAAAGTGACATGTCTAAATGTTTGTGAAAAGAACTGGCATAACACCCAGCACACAGGATATACCCAAGTCTCTTGATTTCAGTCTGAATTGTATTTTTAGCTAAAATTATTTTTAGGAATAATTAGCATTCTTACTTCACTTTTTTCTTGTTCAACTAAAATGCAAGTCTCCCAAGGAATGAATTTAGAATGCCTCCATGACAGGAGTGCAGGGACCAAGTGTTTGCAGTGTTTTGTTTGATTTGGAATTGTAGAGCTCAATTAGGAATTAAGGTAAGCACAGGGACAGAGCTATTAAGGAAATTGGAAGGGAACAGACAGTCCTGGAATGTGGCAACTCCTGTTTGATTTTAAATGTAAGTTAAATATTAATTTTTCTAAAAAAAAAAAACCCACGGAGGCCTTTTTTTTTTCTTAAGCTGATAGATTGTTGGTGGCTTGCCTCTCACACTAACTTATTTGGAGGGGAAAAAAAAAAAGTCTTCAGATGATCCTATTTGAGTAAGAAAAAAGTCTTCCCAACAGCTCCCTTGTCGCCAGCATCAGCAGCAGCTGAACAGGGTTGGGCTGTTGCATAGTGAGAATTATTCCTTTCATTTTAAAGGAATCAAATATGTTTGGGGTAAGCAAGAGCCCTGGTTACACATGATGAAAATAAGCAAATATTAGATTTGCTTACGGAAAGTGTTGATTAAGCCTCCTGCTGAAGTCTGAGGACACTTTTTATTGTTCCATCAGGATTTTGAAGGAAAGAGAGAAGTCGGCTTTGCTGATTTGGAGAAAATAAGAAGCATCTAAGGATCTCCTCTTTTCTGAATTCCTTCCTGCTGCTGGAGGTTCCCTAAAGCAAGTGGGTACGATGATGCTGTCGACTTGCAAACAGAAGTCAAAAGGAAATTCAAGCTTCTGTTGAGATTCATTCCAAATATAATAAAAAAGGAAGTGATTGAATCCCTTTTAAAGCTTTTGGATGGATTCTCTTGTGCTTTGGCTGTTCTCTGACTTTGTAAGGAATGGGGAACAAAAGCAAAATTGCACTCTTCATACCCATCTTAGCAGACACTCCAACATCTGCCACTTCCAATGGCTCCATTTTCCACATCATCTTTTTTCTTACTTTCCTGCATTTTTCTTTCGTTTCCTTTTTTTTAAAAAAAAATTCACAATGCTACCATCATCTGGTCCATGACACAAAACATGCATGTCTTACATTTCAGCATATAAAAGGAATCATGCTACTCCCACCACTGCCTATCTATGGGACCTATGAGCCCAGGCTTTCTCATTTATAATATGAGAAAATTGAATAAGATTTGCAGTGTTTAAGCTATGTTCTAGCACAGCGTTTCTCAGCTTGGGCACTGTTGATACTTTAGGCTGGGTAATTGTTGTAGGAGACTCTCCTGTTCATTGTGGGATGGTTAGCCTCTATCCGTTAGATGCCAGTAGTACAATTGTAACCTCTGTCCCAGTTGTGGCAACCAATAAGGTCTCCTGGGGGGGGGAATCACTAACAATGGTTCTCAAACCGGTGAATATAGACCCCCTGGGAAACGTGGTAGAAACATGAAGGTCCATACATGATTCTACTTCAAGAAGCCAGGGCCTCTGTGCCCTTTACTAATATTTGGATACACAACAAAATTGGAGAACAACTGTTTATGAGGAACCGTATTGATGAAGTGCCTTTCAAACTATGATTTTGCACAAAGAGCCTCAGGAACTTAAGAGTTCAAGGAAGGAAGGAAAGAACCAATCATCAAAGGATTTGTTAGAAATGCACATATTTCGGCTCCATCCCATACTTGGTGAGTCAGAAATGTTGAGATGCAACTACGTTGTCTAAGAAATGGCCCGGGTAAAGAAAAAGTACATTCTTGGTACACCCAGCAAGATGCAAAGACATACAGATGTATGAGAGACGCAGAGAGGACTGCCTTTCTCAACACAGGTTGATGCCATTGGGCAGAACATTGCCTGGAATCAACTTCTCCATCCTGCATAGCTCTTATCGCCTTATAGTCATGAACATTTGTTCTGATCCAGCCTTACAAGGCAGATCAGATTGTCCTCCTTGGGGAGCAGGTATCTGAGGGATGGCATATCTTAGACTCATCAATCCTCCATAGCACTTGGGAGTCCTGACCCATAGACTTACTCTTTGGACTATGGTGTTCACTCTACTGGTGGTTCTCAGTCTTGGTTTCATCTTAGAATCATTTAGGGAACTTCAAACAAACAAACACACTAACAAAACCCCCAAAACTCAATGCTGAGGCCATACCCCAAACCAATTAAATCAGAATCTCTCTGAGAGCCAGATGGCAGTATTTTTGCCCTTCTCAGGTGATTCCAAAATTCAAGCAATTTTGAGGTGTCAGTGAAACGCTTCCTATAAAGTCACATAGGATTTGTGTAGAGGGAAATAAGGCAGAAATGTATGTAAAAGGTTTGAAAACACATGGCCGGTTAGGCAGATAAGTAGGACGTTTGGTATGGCTACAGACTCTAAACTTTTGGTTCTATGCCAATACTGGTGCTTCCCCTTAGGTTTCGTGGATTCTTCCACTAGAAGCTATCTTTGCAGGTTCTCCATTTCTACAGTACTTTGAATCAAATCTAACATATACCACATTCTACTGTCACAGCGTTCTCATCTCACAGATTTGACGAATGAGTCTCTTGAACACAAAAGGGTGAAGTAAAGTGAAAGTTTATTAAGTGAAGGTGAGAACAGAAAGGAAAGAAAAAAAAGCCCTGGAGTGAGAGGTGTCCTGAAAGGGATGCCACTGAGGGCTTTTATGGTCTGCCTTTTACAGAAAACTGACCAGGGAACTTGGCAAATTTCTTGTCAATATCATGGTGGATTTGTGAATATCATGAGAATTTCCTGTCTATATTTAGAACCAACTTGCTGACTTACTATATCATGAGAACAAACAAGGGGTTCCCTTCCCTCTGGTTAATATCTTGTCTATAACATTTCTCCACATCTGGGATTTCTGTGAACCTCCTTAAGTAGAGCCCTGCAGAAGGCTAGTCATGTAGCTCGCTACCTGTCTCTCCTTTTCTAGTCTTGCCTGTCCCTTACTCACTATCTTGGATTATAGTCCCATATAGGAAGTTTGTCTCCTATACAACATTGTGAGCTTTCAGGGATATGAACCCTGGCTTATTCAACTTCCCTTCCCCTAGAATACCTAATTGAGAGTAGGCATCCAAAGTTAGGAATTTAATTGACAATTACGTGGAAATGACACGGAATGCAGGGATAATATATACCAAAGCCTCCTGGCACTTTATCCCCAGTCACACAGGAGGACTTCCTACCCTGGTGTGCTTCAAAACCTTCCACAAGTACACTGATAACTCTGGACTCTGAGTCTTATCTGAAAAGAGAGACAATCCCTAGAGAAAAAATCTGGGCAGATGACCCAAGTGCAAATTCTGGTATACTGAACATTCAAAGCATTCAGGACACACTCAGTTCCAAACTGGAGCTTTTCCACCAGTGGGATGAGCCAAAATGCGTGAGGTTTGGTGGAAAAAAATAATAACAGCACGATTCTTTGGTGTCCCTTGAAATTACAAAGCCAAGGCTGTTCATGGTCAGAGTGGTCAACCCAACAAAATGAATGAAGGAATGAGCATAAAACTGGCAACTTCCTTAGCATAGTGGGGATTCCACACGAAAGACTTTTTTTTGAACATTCATTATCAACTACATGATATGTGTGGCTCTTTCCCACCCCCCTTCTCTCTTGCTCACCATCCCACTGGCCAAGAAAACTTTGGGGAAATTGCCACAGGCACTAGAACACAGGAATGGCTTCAGGAGGTAGGTTGGAAGAGTCAAGGGTCCAGTGAGTAAGCTCTCCGGAATCTTTGTGCGAGTTTGGAGCCAAGGAACAGGAAAGGGGAACACCGTGGCTCAGAAGGTATTTATGGGAGAGTAGAAGCAGAGGAACAGGAAAGCCTCCAGCGAAAGTTGTGTTGGAGTTTGGCAGCCATTTCTTTCAGCTTTCTCATCCCTAGATTGATGTTCATTGCTTAAGTCCTAGGGGTTCTGGGTTTTTAAACTGGCTCTTTGTTCAACCCTTAGAATAAGAATTTATATCTGAAAACCATTTGATGTGTTGGGACATTTGTCTGTCGTAGGACATGAGGAAACGGAGGCTTAGTTACACTAGGTCACACAGNTGTAGGACATGAGGAAATGGAGGCTTAGTTACACAAGGTCACACAGTTGGTACACTAACGGGCAGACTATAAGGACAGTCTCACCTTCCTCCAGAATCTCTAGGTGCTGTGATACCGCCTATGCACAGAAAGGTGGGCTATTTTGCTTCTCTCTTGGCCCTACCCCTGCTTCAATGCAGACACACACCCCTACAAAGTGGGATGAGAAGGCACCGGAGGGATCAAGGGAACTAGCAGCAAGCTTTTGATTCCATAGGCCCAGGATTGAATAGTTCCTTTTGTCTTTTCACAGTTCTATACATTTGATCTCATAGCCTTTCTCCTCAAGCCTCCGCACCTGGGCCGACCCCTGGTGCTTTCCTCCCAGCCTGAGATGGAGCTTTAGTGCTTCCTCTGAAGGTGAAGGACTGCAAACTGCGAGGTCGTGCACAAATTCCAGAAAATGACAGAGTCCTAACCTTCATAAGCCGGATTCCTCTCCTCTCTCTAAAGGGAGTATTTCCATCCATTCTGCCACGCGCAAGGGAGCCCACGTGGAAAGCTCTCGTCCTGGGCTGGCCTCAAGCGGCGCCCGCTCTCTGGCTGGCACTGCCGCGCCTGGCGTGCGGGCGGCGCGGTCCGGGCCTGCAGGGCGCGCGCTGAGCGCCGGCGCTCGGCTCGCGGAGGCTCGGGCAGCAGGAGGAGCGTGTGAGCTGTGGGCGTCTCTTTAAGAGCGGCCGGCCGACCCGGCCTCCGCCTCTCAGTCCGCTGAGCGCCGGCGGTCACCTGGGGCTCGCGGGGCAGCCGGATCGCGGCCGGGCCGGCGCTCTCACCGCGGAGGTGGGAGACGGGGCCCTAACGCCAGGTGCCGGGAGCCGTCTGGGAGCGTGGCCGTCCCGCGCCTCTCCGCGCCGGAGGATGCGGGAGCGCATCTGGGCGCCGCTGCCGCTGCTGCCGCTGCTGCGCCCCCCGGCGCCGGCCCCGCGGCTGAGCTGCCCTTCTTCCGCGCACTGCTGGAACGGGCGCGCTGCTACCGGAGCTGCCAGAGCCAGCGCCTCGGGGGCCCCGCGTCCCGCCACCGCGTCAGCGAGGATGTGCGCAGCGACTTCCAGCGCAGAGTGCCCTACAACTACCTGCAGCGGGCCTACATCAAGGTACGCAGAGCGCACAGCTAACGCCCCCTGCGACTCCGGGACGCGCTCTCGAGCCCTCCCCACCACCCCAGTCCCCGAGCTGGCGCTCTGCTCCTTAACCTTTCAGTGTAGGTCTCCTTGAACCTGCCTGCCCCTGTTTGTGTGTCTAGGTATCTGGTGGCCCAGGCTCTGTAGTAACTAACATTAGGTGGAACCTGCGCAAGCCATTAGCTCCTTGGGCATCAGCCTGTCTGTGGAAAAGAGGACTGCATCAATGAGATGTTTAAAGTACCCTTTAAGCACTAATTTCAGAGGCTTTGGCAGAGCTGGGTCTAGTATAAAGTCTCTCGCTTCATTTCTCGGTCTAACCTCACCCCCATTTCTCTTCCTTCTTCACTCGTCATCCCTCTTACACTTCAGTCTGCACATTTTCTCTGAAATTTACAAAAAATACCCCCATAAAGCAGAGTTAAGCGTTGACTTGCTCTGGAACAAATTAGCTATTCTCTATTCTCCTTTGCACCTACAAAACAAAGATCAAAAGTTAAAGAAAATGTGCGGTGGGAGAGGTGGACCTGTGTGGGGCAATCTCACTGAAAGTAATACCCACAGTGCTGACTCTGCGTCTGTTAGTAGAGGGCTTCTGATTTCTGGAGGTAAGCATTGGAGTGACTTATTTGACCGCAGATGCCCAGTACTCTCCTTCGGATTTTGTGTGTGGGTGGGTGGGTGGATTCATCCCGCTTGAAGTTAGTGTCAGGAGGTATACGGTCTATATGGGCATTTTATGCACATCCGCAATTTTGAAGATCCATCTGGATGCGTCAGCAGAGAGAATTTAGTCCGTGTATCTGGAAACCCACCCCCTTGCAATCCATGTTGCTCTGAATTTACACTTTCTCCCTTCAGCCCTCCACTTTCTGGCTTTTTATGTCCGTGCATCAGTGTCTCCTCTACACCTGCCGAAGTGGCAGCTTTGTGGGTTGGCCTTCCGTAGCTTTAGCCAATAGGACAGGCTGCATTTCTAGCGTGGCAAAAATAGACACCATGTACAGATCCACGTGCACACCCTCCCACAAGTTCTGTGCTCTTGTGGGAAGGACACTCTAGACATGTGCAGTTGTTTGTGGAGTTCAGGAAATCACAACTGAGAAGAACCCTTAAGTCCCAGTGCTATGGCTGAGAGGCTGGGGTTCACTAGACTAATATCTTGGGTAAGAAATAAGGCTCAAGTCTGAATCCTTTCCAGGATTTGTCTTTTGCTTGCTTTTGCCCCTTGATGAATTTGCTAAACCAAGCATTAAGTAAATCAGATTTTTTTTTTTTTTTTGATGAATGGCCTAATTTTTGGTGGTCTTAGAGAAATCAGTTGCTAGAGAGGAAGGAGACCTTAAGTACCTGGCAGGCCAAGATATCCTGAGCCAGTTCCCGAAATAGAATGTGGGTGGTTGCTTTTGGTCCCAATCGCACAGTCTTCCCAGGAGTCTCAGATGTGAGGTTGGCAGCCCTGCTGATAGTTCTGTCACACATCTTGGGGAGATTTTCCTTTCTCATTCCTCCCCGGTCCTATAAAAGTAAGTAACCATGAGGTAACTCTTAAAATGTAGGTTTCTTTAGTTCTGTAATTAAGCTTGCATCACTGTTAAGGTTACGTTGATCAGTCAGTTGGCTTCAGTCCCCCAGTCGGACATCCAAGAAGGTGAAGCTGTAGGTTTGAGATGCCTCAAATTTTTGCAGTGAATTGGTTATAAGAATTAGTCACCCATGGGCACCACTGTTGGGTGTGATGTGATGAACCAATGTAGCTTAAGAAGTTCGGCCCCCAGTGTGTGAACCCATGTGCTGTTTGGCCAGCAGTGTTTCTGAGAACAGAGTGCGTATCTTCTCCCTACTCACCTCTACTCTTAATAACCAAAGCTACTTGTATCTACATAATTGGTAGTCTCTTCAGGAGGAGATATTTGTATTTGGAAATTCGTTTTTGTTGGGTGAGTTTGTAGGAGTGCCTCTGTGAACGTGTAATAAGGTGTACCATGGCCCCCCCCCCGCCCCTCCGCCCAGAACGCCACAATTTCCGTCTTTGCTTGGCTTCCTGGGAATTTTAATCATAAACACATGCGGGCACGCTCGCACCCATGCATGCAGTCACCATACTTTGAGAGTAAAACGAAACTCTCAAATAACAACAGAGTACTGTCAGGCTCTGACAAGTATGGATTCGGAAGTGTTTACTCCCTGGTGATAGGAGGCGTTGGTCCGCGGATGTGCTCGGGGATGAGCATAGCTCCTCATATTGTTGAATTACTTTTGACCTCAGGGATCCAATTTGCCCTTGAAAAGGATGACCCTGGGCCACACTGAATTCAATGAGGACTTTACAGCCAGAATTGGAGAACTGTGATTCCTATAATACAGTTAGAACTGGTGCGCTTCCTCGGGATAAGGAAGCACAGTTATGAGCATGTCAGGATCTACCAACTGTGGAAGCTCTCGGGAGCCGCTGCTCCTCCACCGTATCCCAGTTAGGGAGCCGCGGATGGAAGGAGGTCCTTTCTACTGGTGTGTTGGAGAGGAAGAAGTATTGAGAATTACTAAATCCGAGTCCCAGCAAGTTCAGTTTCTCGTTTCACTGAGGAGGAAAGGAAGAGCCGGAGAGGGAAAGGGGCTCATTCAGTCTAACATATTTAATGGTAGAGCCAACATGATTTGATGAAACGAGCACAGGACTGATAGTCGGGAGTCTGACCTTTGCCAATAACTGATGCCCATGCCTGCGCTGTGCCCTCTGCCCCCACTGGGTCTCCTCAGGTCCCAGGGAATGCTGCAGTCCCCAGGGCTATCCTTCTGCCAGATTTGGACAGCTCCGGGGATGAGTAGGTCCTTGTCCTGTGGTGTAACAGATACTCACTGCATTTATCTTAAGCTCTGCTCCGTAGAATATTCCTCGAGAACTGGCATGTTGGGAATTTGTCTGCACAGCTATGAGGCAGTAGTTCCACTTGGTTCCTAAGCCACGCCTTTCTGATTAAATGCAGGGTGAGACTCTTCAAGCCTCGATTTTTATCGTTTCAGATTGTAAGATCTAACTCATGATTCATAGCCCGAAGCCTAAGATAGAACTTTCTTCATAGTATTCTCTGCTCAGAAACCTTTAGTGGTTTCTCCTTGCTGCCTTATGAAGCCACATAGTTGAATGCAGCATCCACAGCCTGGCTCCCCCTTAACCTTCCTGGCGCTGTCTCCCCCACTCGTCACCCTCCAGCCAGAGGGAACAATGGCGGATTGGTCTTCTCCATTTGATACTTTTGCATTCCTGGGCTTTGTATATTCTCTAGGAGGCAGGTGGGCTCTGGCGTGGGAGAGATCTAGAATTGAAATTTACCTCCTGAATCTCTGGCTGTGTGACCGTGAACAAATTACATGAACTTTCTGAGGTTTGCTTTCTCCATGTGCAGCATGGGGAGATAATAGGCCTTATCTGATTGGTTTAGGTTAGATTTAAGAGAACATTGATGTAAGGTACTCGGGACAGGGCCTGTTTCTCAAAACACAATGGAGACTTGTTTCTTCTTATTATTAGTTATAATAGATTTTTCCTTCTCCTTCTGTACATGTTCAAATGGTAACTGTCCCAACACAGATATACCTGTTTCTGTGAGGCCCTCCTTCATGCCCTCTGCCACTCCCACCCTNAGAGAACACCCTTTCTGCCTCCTTTGAATGTCCACAGCAAGGAATTTCTTCCTCTCATAACATGTTTCATTTTTAACTTTGTTTTTTGAGAATTCATGTACTTGCCTATCACTTACGTGAGCTCCTTGACATCAAAGAACTGTCTTTGTCATTTTTGTAAATCTCCTAGAGTGGGAGTTTCCAGATCTGGATAATTATTTGATTATTATTAATCATCTGCACATTAAAAATATGATTTAAAATTAGAGATTTAGGTACCATAGGTCTGAGTTGGTCCTCAGCATCTGTACTCCCCCCAAATATCTAAAACAGAGGTCAGTAGCAATAAGTGCTCAGTGTATGTTTGTTGAACGAATAATAGCTTGGTTTCTTGTGTATGAAATATTGTGGGGAAAGGTCTCTGAAGGCGGCAGGAAGTGTTCTCACACTAGTTATTTGGTTCCCTCGCTGGTCAGATGCTGGAGAAAGTTACAGAAAAACTAGATTCCTTGACTTCTTACTCTCTTCTACTTGTAAGCTCCGGCTAATGTTGCAGAACTCTGTTCTTTTCCCCTCCATTGTTCTTTCCTAATTTAATTATTACTTAAAGCTATGGTTCAGAAAACCCTTGACACATTGTGCCTGCTTCACGTACATTTGTTGCATTTAAACAAATTTAAGATAGTTTTTTCCCTTATCTCTGTGCTTGAACATCAGGAATACTTTGACAGTGACTCTTTTTCTCCCACTGTTCCCAGCCATTCAATAAAAAAAACAAAAAACAAACAGAAAAAACTAGTGGCGCTTATTTATTTATTTTTTTACTTAAAATAAGCTTGCCCCTGCCTGTTTTGTTTCTGAGTTGGTGCTTTGGGCCATTTGACCTTTGTTTTTCTTCTCAGGATTAAAGGGGGGGGGGAAGAAAAGGAAATAGCAATTAAGTTAGGCAATCCTATCTCCCTCCTGAAGTCATCTCCCTAAACTCCCTTTTTCTTGACCATAATCTATTTTATTAATGGTTTCTAGAAAAGAAAAAAGAAAAGAAAAGAAAACTCAAGGAACTTTTTCCAGTTTTAATCTGCTTTATCATCTTCTTTTTCTTTCTAGATGAATGCCTTAACAAAACAAACAAAAAATGGAAACCTTAGGTTACAACTGTTAGTTCAGAATAAAAATCTTTTTTGTATCCCATTTTTAAATCTTTTTTTTTTTTTTTTTTACTTATATGAAGACTATGTACATTTTGTCCCCAAATTATTTCAAATCGGTAGTTGACTCTATGTCTTCTTGAAAGAGCTTTTTGGAAATTGTCCTAGGGATTTTTTCCTCTGGGGGTGAGGCTTTTTTTTTTTTTTTTTTTTTTTTGGGTCTCACAATTGAGCCTTTTTTAATGCTTGAGTCATCAAAATCCACTAGTACCATCTTTCTGTCCCATTTCTTGGGAAGGAAACATGGGAGACTGTCTAGCAGCTTTTAGGCCCTGTGAGCCAAGGAATCAGAATCTTAGTCATCTCCCGGAGGGCGCTGGCCATTTGGAGGCCCTGTCATCTCTTTAGCGGTCCTCCACTGAGATTACAAATGGTAAGTGCCACAGAGGCTTTAAAATTCAATTTGATGAGAGTAGCAACTGCTTACAAATTTTCTCCTTAGCCCTGTGAATCAGGGATTCCTTTACAGGTTTTAATAAAGGAAAGCAATAAACTGCTTGTCTCTCTTCACAGATCCCATCTCTGAGAATCGAATGTATTCTGTCACTAATAGTTTTTGCTCACTGATAAACTCCGAAGGGATAGCTGTGTGGAATTCTTTTGGGAAAGTTTAATAAAATGTCAGCTTGCTTCATGGGGTAAGCTTGACACATTCTGAAGGGCGGGCGGGTTCACCTAAAATGAAAATTTGCTATAATAATGGTCCCTTTGTATTGCCAAGGAATTAAATAAACTAGATTCCTTTGAATCACTTACAGACCTTAGAGCTGGGGGAGAGGGCTAAGTATTTTGCACAAACAGTGTGGTTTAGAAGGGCGACAAGTACTATTGACCGGAACTATATAATGCTACAGCTTGAAGGACCCTTAGCGATCATGAAGTCTATCCCTACTTAATAACTGATGACACTGACCTCAGAGTTCCCATGACAAATCAGGAAGGGTCAGTAGGTGGAGCTGGGTGGAGAGTGTTGGTCTTCTAATCTATGGCCAGTGCTCTTTCCAGACTCTGTGTAATGGGCATGGCGACCTCCTGAAGGGCGGTCTGGTGAATCGGTGGTGCAGCTGAGACCTGCAATGGACCTGTTGTCTTCAGAGGCAAAGCAGACACAACGCAGAACTTCCTGGACAGCCCTGCCCACCCTGCATTTTCATTCACATGATACGTAGGCCACTCAGCCAAGAGTCATAGTTGTCTGGTGGAAAATTTTGCATTTCTCATTAGGAAAAATAATTTCTCCTGTCTTTTTTTCCATTCAGCTTTTCTCCTATAATTATTTTGCTGTCCTTTTATCCATCCCTCCTTTGCTGCTGTCTGACTTCCTAGCTATGTAATTTCCATGAGAGCTAACCCTCATTTGCCAAATGGCCCAAACACATTTTTTGAAAAGTGATTTGGTGCGCTTTAGTGCTGAGTGTATGATTTTTGTTTTCAGGACTGAAGAGGGTTGCAGACTATTGTCGGAAGAAGCCGACTTGACCACACCCCGTTCTGCTTTACTTTGTTTTCTTCTTCTTTTTTTTTTTTTAAGATTTTATTTATTTATGCTACAGAGACAGAGACAGCCAGTGAGAGAGGGAACACAAGCAGGGGGAGTGGGAGAGGAAGAAGCAGGCTCACAGCAGAGGAGCCTGATGTGGGGCTCGATCCCACAACGCCGGGATCACGCCCTGAGCCCAAGGCAGACGCTTAACCGCTGTGCCACCCAGGCGCCCCTTTACTTTGTTTTCTATACTTAGTTCTTTCTTTCTGCCTCTCCTCCCTGATTCCTTTTCCTGTCAGTGATCCACACAATGCAATCGCATCTGAAAAGGAGAAGGTTGAGGGGTTGATAGAGAGAAAAGCAGGTAGTGGTAGATTCAATGTCTGGTTTCTGGCTCCAGTGAAATGAAGGTCATAGAGCCTCTTGTTTAATTTCATACACAGACATTGGCATCTACTTCCATGAAACTTTTTTTATGTCTCTTTCCCCCATATGCCTCATGCAAGTCTTGGGCATATGTTGGGAAGATGTTCCCTTCCTCTTCCAGCTCCCCATCTTTCTGCAGGGGCTTATTGCCACATTCATGGAACATCAGTGTTCCAATCATCCCATTTTACAGATGGGAAAATAGAGCCTGAAGGAGAATCAGGTTGTCCAAATTTATCCAGCAATTTAATGGAAGAGCCGGGATTAGAATCCAAGAACCCAGAGTCCTACTTCTGTGACATTGCTGATGACCACTGTTTGTAAGACTCAGACTGAAAACACAAACTCAACCAAATTAAAGTGATATATACCATTTGCTAAATGGAATAAACCCGGAAAATAAAAGCTCCCTTAAGTAATGTTATTCCCTGAACTATTATTCTGCCCACTTCTAAGAAAAACTCAGGAATGGGGACCTGGGTTAGTGCTCTTCCCCAATAAGCCTAATGAAAATGAATGAGGCAAAGCCTCTTCTTTGGAAGGGAAATGAAGGACTAGAGCCAGAGAGAGAGAGAGAGACTCAAGATGTCAGATTTTCCAGGCGTTCAGGGGTATCAGAATGATCCTACTGGAATTCATTATCTGCAAAGAGTGGATTCAGCTTTTGTGCAAATAATGGGATACTGCGGAGGATTGCAGTGTAATTAGACTGGAACTCAGGAAGGGACTGGAGAAAAGCAAGCGATATAATGAAATAAACAAATCCAAAGCAAAACAGAAAAACTGTTAACAAGCCTTCAATCACAGAAACGTTAAGTGAGCCAATTTTGATTTATTTTTCCTGCTTGAATACTAAATTTTTAGCTCTTACTCTGCCAAGATCAATAGGCTTGCATGAAGAAATCAACACATAATCAGGACTTCAGACACAGTCAATTACCTTAATACCAGATTCGGCTGTTTTTAAAAGAATGACCTCAATTTATAGGATCAAAGACTAACCCAGAAGACCATACTCATTATTTCCCCACTGAAGCAAGAGCAGTTTCTTAATAATATTTTTTAGATTGAATCCAGGATCAACAATCAGCATTTGATTCTAGTATATGGCATTTAGAAATGGCATCAGGGACAGAGACCTTCACAGTCAATCATTGTTTTTATAGGATTACCAAGGACTCGCTTGTACAGTGGAGTCTGCAAGGTTTCAGTAGGCATTTAAGCTGGAGTTTCCAGATCTTGGCTTACTGATATTTTGGGATGAATAATTCTTTGTTGTGATGGGCTGTCCTGTGCATTTCGGAATGGTTGGCAGCGTCCCTGGTCTTTGCCTACTAGATAGCAGTAGCAACACATTCATGCCCTCCCAGCTGTGACCAAAAAAAAAAAAAAAAAAGTTTTCATACATTGCAAAGTGTTTCTTGGGGGTCAAAATCACTACACACTGAGAACTACTGATTTAAATATGTAGCCATATTTAAGATAGGTGGACATTAAGGTGAGACAAGTCTAAATCAAGTTTTTGACAATACAGTTTAGTGAGCAGTGTGCTCACTGATCATGATATTTATGAAAATGAAAATGTTTGGCTATAATTTGGCACCTTTTATGAGGGGAAACCCATTGGAAATAGAGTTGCTTTCTCCACGATCCAAATCACTGGGCTCATATCCTATAGCTGGCCCTCCCTTGTGGGCACACTAATTCAGCTTGTATGAAAGAGCAGAGGCTCTGGCTTCTCTCTACTTATCAACTGAACGTGATAGGACAGGTTGCTTTAACAGTACAAACTGACACTTTTTAGTTCTAAACTCCAGACTCCAGAATTAACTTATGGCTCTTTCTACTTGGAATGTACCCAAACTCAATCATTTAAAAGTAATTCCCTGCAACTCTTAGTTTTCTTGGGGTTAGCTCTGTGTCATGCGTAATCTTAGAAAACAGCTTGATTCAAATACTAAACAAAAGAAGTCTGAAAAGTGGGGACTATAAATAAGAAGGTGTCCCGGGAGAGAAGAAATAACATAGAGATTGAGACAGAGAGAGAGTCAGAGGGTGCCCCAGTCTGTTCGGGCTGGTGCAACAGGGCTGGGTGGCTTATAAACAGCAAAGATTTCTCTCTTCCAGTTCTGGAGGCTGCGAGGCCAAGGTCATGGCACCCACTGATTGGGTTGGTGTCTGGTGAGAGTCCTGCTTCGCTGTGACCAAGGGACCAGGAAGCTTTCTAGCGTCACTAATATAATATAAGGTCACTAATCCCATACGGGAGGACTCTGCCTTCACGACATAATCACTTCCCAAATGCCCGCCTCCTGATACCATCACCTTGGGGACTAGGTTTCAACATAGGAGTTTCAGGAGGATACAAACATTCAGACCCCACCAAAGGGAGATACAGAGATAAAAGGAGAAAGATGGAGAGAGGATAGAAACAAGTAAAGGAAAACAAGAGCAATGAAATCAAAAGTCCAGGCAGCGTCCCCTCACGTGAAAGGATGCTGCATGAAGTAACATGTGGGCATCACACACTGACATCCATGTCTGTCCCCAAACCAATCATTTGGAAGCCCATACTGGTTTTTCTTCAGTCCTGCATTCTCAGTAAAGATGTTTCTGCTTTGAGAGAGCCTGGGGTAGCAGGGCCGCTCAGTTTCCTCAGTGACACAGAGAAGGAAGGCATCCCCCTGGGAGAGATGCTACATGAACAGCACTGAGTGATCAGATGATATGATCCCCTTCAAATCAATAAATGCCGCAGAAAACCAAACAAAAAAGAGAGCCTTAGTAAAAATATTCACTTTTAATTTACATGAAACTATACTGCCTTCCCAATCAGCAGTTAAAGAATTTTCCAAGCTCTTTTAGGAGATGGGAAGATGAAGAAAACATTTTCTCGACCTTAAGTAGGTCGTAGATCATTGAGGGGAGTTAGTGTGTGTCCAGTTATAATGTGAATCCATCCGATGAGAAACGTAGCACTCCTATGTGAGTATGTGGGAGCAGTGCAGGGATGTTCTGTAGCAGAGCGATGGAATTAGATAGGAAAAAAGGCAGAACTTAAAAGATTTGTGGCATGCGAGGAATACCATTTAAGAATACTGGTAGTTTTAAACTTTGAGATAAGAAAACAGGACTACAAAAGAAAAGCTATTGGAAGCTGGTGGAAAAGCTGGAGAATTAATTGAATCCAGAGTACAGGTTGTTTTAAGAGTACATTTGATTGATCATAGGTTTTAAAAGAATGTGTGCTAGTCTGAGGCTTGGAAAAAATCAATATATGATAGTATATGAAATGCTATCTTTTAGGAAATTTTACTAATAATTAACAGGATTAAAATATACTGCCTCAAAGCTAAGTCCAAGTGAATTGTGGTTTCAGTGACTTTTTAAGTTTGTTAAGGGAAACGTCATTTTGCCACTTGAGATTTCTTTGAAATCCTGAGTAGCTCAACCTTCCATTTTATGCTGTGCTGAGTTACTCACCGTCTTTATGATTCCATGTCTATCTCTGTGGAAAGATAATAAAATTACCTTAAAAAAAACCCCAAAAAACAGGGAAACCAAACATCGGACTTAGCTTTGAGGCAGTGTATTTTATAGCTATAATTGTAGTAGTAATAGATGTTATTTATTTACTGTTACGTTGTTTCAAGTATTATGCTAAAAGCTTTACAAAAACTTTCCCATCCAGTTCTCATAATAACCCTAATACCGATCTTAGTACAGTTGACCCTTGAAGAACATGGAGGTTCAGTGTGCCGACCCCCACTCGCTTGAAAAACCTCATACAGCTTTTGACCCCCTCAGCAACTTAACTATGAATAGTTTACTGTTGTCTTGAAGACTTACCAATAGCTTAAATAGTCAAGTAGCACATACTTTGTATGTCACATGTATTATATATTGTACTCTTGCAATAAAGTAAGCTAGAGAAAATGTTACTGAGAAAATCATGAGGAAGAGGGGTGGGTTAAGGGGTGGCTCACGGGGTTAAGCGTCTGACTCTTGGTTTCTGCTCAGGTCATGATCTCAGGGTCCTGAGATTGAGCCTACGTGGGGCTCCCTGCTCAGTGGGGAGTCTACTCAGGATTCTCCCTCTCCCTTTGCCCCTCTCCCGGCATGCACACACGCTTTCTCTCTCTCTCTCTCTCTCTCAAATAAATAAATCTTCAAAAAAAGTGAAATTAATAAGAAGGAGAAAATACATTTATGCTGTATTTACTGAAAAGTAATCTTTGTGTAAGTGGACTTGTGCAGTTCAAACCTATGTTCTTCAGTGGTTAAGTGTATAATTGTCATTTTGCTACAGGGACAGTGAAGCTAAAAGGTTAAATAATATGTCTGAGAACATACAGCTTGTACAACATAATCGAGTCAGAATCTGAACACAGGTTTTTCTGAGGACAAAATCTGAGTTCTCATGTACTTGTCACGGCTGGTGTGTTGGCATCCAAAGGACCTGTATTCAAAAAGTCCTGCCTTTTATGTGTTGTGTGACCCAGGGAAACCTCACGTATATGAACCTGAGTTTCTTATCTGGAAAATAGGATAGACATTCCTATTTACTGGGTTCTCATGAGAAGTTATTGACAAGTTTGTGGGCTCACCTAGGTTGGCACTGACACAAAAGTACTTACTCTTTGCCTCTTGGCATCTGGGCAGAAGGCAAACTTGTGAGGGAAAGTGAAAGACAGGGGCGCCTGGGTGGTGCAGTCGTTACGGATCTGCCTTTGGCTCAGGGCATGATTCCAGCATTCTGGGATCGAGCCCCACATCAGGCTTCTCTGCTGGGAGNACAAGTTTGTGGGCTCACCTAGGTTGGCACTGACACAAAAGTACTTACTCTTTGCCTCTTGGCATCTGGGCAGAAGGCAAACTTGTGAGGGAAAGTGAAAGACAGGGGCGCCTGGGTGGTGCAGTCGTTACGGATCTGCCTTTGGCTCAGGGCATGATTCCAGCATTCTGGGATCGAGCCCCACATCAGGCTTCTCTGCTGGGAGCCTGCTTCTTCCTCTCCTACTCCCCCTGCTTGTGTTCCCTCTCTCGCTGGCTGTCTCTCTCTATGTCAAATAAATAAATAAAATCTTTAAAATAAAAAAAAAAGGAAAGTGAAAGACAAAAGGAAAGTTAAGCCACTAGATCATGATAAACTGAGAGGACAATGACACATGCAGTACGTTCAGAAAACTTTGGGGCACAGAAAACCAGAACCTGACCTGCTCAGCTGGAGCTGGTGGCTTCAAGATCAATTCTCTGTGCAGTGGAGCACCTCCTTTCACCGCTGGGCTGAAACAAAAATCATCCTCTGACTGGACACTTGGGACTGTGTTGCAAAAAGTCCTTTTGCTCTGTTCCCCACTACATTTTTCTGACCCTTTGGTTTCACAATTTCCTTGAGATTGTGGCCTCTTCTTTGTATTTTTCCAAAAAAAAATTGACTCTGTTCACAAACACATTCCAAACCTTCTCTGTTTCCTATTAGGAGATAAAATCTCTTCCCACAGACCAACACATCTTGGGAATTTTAAGCCCCCGTAAGCCTCTTCCCCACCCCGATCTTGAGTACCCCTGGGGATGGCCTAGGTTTGGGAATCCAAAAAAACATCTCTTTATCACAGACACCAAAAATGTGACTGCCTTTTATGTAACAGGTAAGTGGGCGAGTGGCTCAAGCAACAATGGGCAGGGTGATTAGTCTAGGGTCAAACAATTTAGGCTCTATCTAATCAATTTAGGATTGAGTTGCAGGTTTTTTTTTTTTAAGATTTTACTTAAAAATCTTAAAATTTAAGCAAAAAGAGAAAGAGAGAGCACAAGCAGGAGGAGGGGCAGAGTCTCCCCACCGAGCGGAGCCCTATGTGGGGCTCAGGTCTCAGGACCCTGAGATCACGACCTGAGCCAAAGTCAGATGTTCAGCTGACTGAGCCACCGGTGCCCTGACTGTATCTCTAGTTTTATCACTAATGTTTCTCTCTAGGCCTTGAGGTGTCCTTTTGGACAAAGGGAACATTGGACCAGATGGCTTATAAGAGCTGGTTTCTCTTTGTCAGCTGGAGATTCTAAAATACTTCAGTGGACTGGTACAGTGATTCAGCCATCCACCCGTGGAAAAGAAAAAAGTGATGGGATTCTAATGGAATACAAAGGAGAATGAGATACCAGAAGTTTGAAAGGTCACAGGAAAGGAAGTCTGTCCAGGGTTTCTGATGCTATCCTCATCTTTAGATGGTCAATCACTGCAAAGCAGAACCTGAAAGAAGGTCACACAAGTATTAATTCGGTGGTACTTTAGGGGGTATTAGATAAAATTGGGTATGTTCAGGAAGGAAAAAGATAAAAGACTCAAAACTATGTTTTATAAGAGAAAAGTTGAAATAGGGTTGAAAAGACTGAAGAAAAAAGGCTTAAAAAGATTATCTGCGACCGTCATTGTTGATCTTTATGGCACTGAGGAACTGAAGAACTAGGCCCACGTAACAGAAGTTACAGAGAACTAGATCTTGGCTCAAACACGGGAGACTTTCCTAACTAAGAGCTATTCGGATCTCATCGGGAACCCCAGGAGAAGGTGTTTGAACACGAGTTTGACAAATGCTTCATAGGAAGGGTGCATTTAAGGGTCAATCACTGAAGTGATACTGAGATAAAATTTAATGTTTTTTTTTCCAATCCAGAGTTAATAAGATTCCACAAGTTTATGAAATGAAAATCTGTCTTATACCCACAGATGGGCGATCATTAAATACTTTTTCATTAGAAAATTCGTACATCCCTTTTTCTGTCCTGCTTCTTAAGTATGGTTAATGTAATCTTAGACCAGGGTGACCAGCACATTCCGTATACTTAACTTACATAATGTGAAAAAGGAAAGAGAAAAAAAACAAAACAAAACAGTACTAAGCCTTATAACACCCACAGGAACACACCCTCTTGGACGGTTCAGCAGTAACAATATCCACTTGGATAGTTCACGTCAGTCCTCTGATTTCTGCCTCGTGTGTCTCTGAGGAAACATCCGAAGAGGATTGAGTTGCAGTTACCAGACTACCACTGAAAGTTTTTAAATCAGGTGTATAACAATGGATCAGAACATCCCTGCTTAAGAATTGAAGATGGGCACCCCTGTCTTAGCAAGCACATCACAGTATATTCGGAAAACCCAGTTTCATTTAGAGACTTTGTCGTGCTGTTCTAACTTGCTTCGTTTGCGTGCTGTCCAGAGGCCTGTCTGAAAACCTGGCCATATTCCACACTGTACTTTCAGTTCCCAGACCTTTGCCAGTGTTACTTGTCATCAGTTTCCTATGTCGGTTGCTAGGGGGTCTGCCCAGGACTGCTTATTTAAGAATACCTAAAGGATGTTAAGTATTCTGAAATATTTATAGAATCCCTTTATCTGCCTCCCTTCTCTCTTAGATGGGAGGGGAAGTCATGCCTGCTGCTCCTGGGGAAGAGGAGTGGAAGTCCAGGCTGTCTGCTCAACCAGCTGACCAGCGAGGGATGGCCATGGTTTCTTCCCCTTGTGTTTGGCTGGAGTAGGACACTTACTGTCACAAACATTTCTATTCTGTTATGCCTAATCTCGCTGGTCCTTTAAAGTGACAGAGCATGCTTTTGGGGGGCCTTTTTTGGTCTGCCTTCATTGGCATTTCCAGGTTGTAGGCTTTTCCAAAGTCCAATCTGGGATATTCGAGAGACAAAGAGACAATCTGGAAATTTTACTATTAGGTTCAAGTGCTGGATCCCTAGCCAGTCCACCTTCTTCTCCCACCTTTCAGTCTTCCTGTGTTGGTTCGTTATGGTATGTCCAGAGTTTTTAGGTATAGTTAAGGGGAGATCTATGGAGAAATGAGTCTATTTCATCTTGTTCAGAACCAGAAGTTTCCACGCAGACTCTTAAAGTGATCTTTAAATTATCATGATGATGATGAATACAATTTGGAACAGGCCTGATGTCAAGACTCTGGCAGAGCTGTTACCAATGCTTTCCTGCAAGAAGCTGTGGAAAAGTCTTTCTGATCGCTGACAAACGGCTTTAGTCAGCCTTCCACCAACACCAAATCAAACCTCAGTAAATCAGCTGGGCTGTGCCACTGCTCATTGTTAGGAGTATTATTTCCTACTCCTGCTTTCAAAAGTCCTGCTTATAAAGAAGTCCCAGCACTTTTGGTGAGTTTCCACTAGCCTGCCCTTTCACTTGTTTATGGGTCCCTAGAGGAGACCCCTCTGGAACCCCGTGATTTTACTCTTCACAAATATGTAAATATTTGACCATCCTGGTCTATTTTCCCAATGGGATACCTAATAAAGATTTGCCTATTATGTTATATATGGGAAACCAGCTTACATAGGACTTAAAATAAGAAAAAAAATGCTGCTAAGTGATGATTCTCTCTTCTCTTTCCCATTGTCCCAGAGTGAATATTACATTGCCATAATTAACCCCTCCCTCGTTCTACAAATTGTTACACGTGAGTCTTTGACCTAGACATTGACGCATAGCTGATATTACTGTTTGATTGTACTTGGTCCAACTTTATACGTCAATTTAAGGTTAATGACATGAAAAAAAGATTAATAACATGAAGCTGGGTGTGATAGTTTGGAAACAGAACTAGAGGAAGGATTTGGAATGCTGTGGCTCTATAAGATGCCAGGTGGCTATATGATGATGAACGTCCCCCTTCTTGGCCTCAGTTTCTTCATGTATAAAATGAAGTGATTGAAATGTATAACCTTGAAATCTCTGCCAGCTTTAGTATATCTTAGTGTTTGGCAGGATATTTCCTCTGATAAACAAACTCATTAAGTGTTACTAAATTGTGAAACCTCCAGCAATTAGTTGTTTGCTCCTTGATTTGGTCTTAATAAATCTTGGCATCTTACTCTCAATGTGAAAAACTTCGATATTTTGTCACTTAGATGGTAGGCTTAGGCAATATAAAATACTGAATATATTAGAGAGGAAAGTCAAATGGGCATGCCCTTTGGAATCATAGAAATAAACCTTTGTAGTAGCAGCAGCGTCCTGAAGAAATAGTTGGACCTTATCACTCAGCTCAAAAACTCTCTCTTCTCTAGCTCCAGTATTAGAAAAAATGTTGTATTTGCTGCATAGTTCTATAGACTTCCCTCTGAAATTCTGTAAGCTAATAGTTAAGATTCAATTTTATTTAAAATTTTCAGTTAATTAGTAGCTCGAGCTTAACTCGACCCTAGGATCATTTAAAACCTTAAATGGCACACAGTCTGATTATAACCATAGACTAATTCCACAGATCCCTGAAAAAGACTTTAACTTCTTTGAAACTCAGTTTCCCTTTCTGTAAAATGGGGATAATACTAATATTATTCTGTCCGTGGATCCGATTTACTATTAGGGTTGAGGAAAGTATTTTGAAAATGTTCATATACAAATGTACAAGCAAGGTCATTTTTATTTTCTTTTTAAAGATTTTATGTATTTGGCAGAGGGAGACACAGGGAGAGAGGGAACACAAGCAGGGGGAATGAGAGAGGGAGAAGCAGGCTTCCCGCTGAACAGGGAGCCCAATGCGGGTCTCAATCCCAGGGCCCTGGGATCATGACCTGAGCCAGAAGGCGGACAATTAACGACTGAGCCACCCAGGCGCCCCAAGAGAGGTCATTTTTTATTCCTAAAAGAATATGTGCAGCTTATAAAATTGTTGTACCGTGTAAAATTGCTATTGCTATAATAATAAAAGTTTTGGTTTGTTTTTCACCACACCGAATTGCTCATGGTTACTTGGACAATGGCAATATCCATCCTGGCCATAAAGCTCAGTAATATGGCCTTAAAGTATTTTTCCAAATGCCTTCAAGCTTACATAAATCAAATATGGATAGTGCGGACATGAGAGAACATATGTACAGATTTCTTTTTGTCCTTGACATTTTTAAGATCTCTGACTTCCTTTAATGCATTCCAGACCCATGCATGCCTTTAGCCCTGGGGGGTGGGGAGTAGGGAGTGGATGCTTTTGCTTAAAACAATACTTGGAGCAGGAATTGTTTGATAAGGCCAGTGGTTAGAATATTTGCAGCTTCTTGTTTTGAATTCCTGTGATAACATCAGCTCCTGAAGATTGTCTGGCAATTTGTGGGAGATTGAGCAGCAATACAAATTGGGCCTTCAAGTAAGACTTTCTAGATATGATACATGAGGTAGAAAAAGGGGAAAGAATGTGGACTCGTGAGGGTGGTCTAGTTGTCCCCGTAGTTTGGTAAGTGTGTGCTTGGGGGTATCTCGTTATTTCAAGTCATAACTGGCATGATCCTAGAGCTGAAGTTCTATCAGTGCTGTGCTTTCTGAGGGTTTTTTGTTTGCTTTTGTTTTTTTATCAATAGCTTGTTTGTTTTATGAGTCATTCCCTTATTGACTTCTTTATTGAACTGGACGTGAGAAACCGGCACCATTAGCAGAGCAATTCCGTCCTTGAAGGCAGGCAGCATATCTGTGACAGAGTCAGGACATGCTTGATAGGTCCCAGCGCTTAGCTTCCTCAACTGGTTGTCCTTGCTTTTGAGTGGTGTGAATTACCGTAGAAATGAAGAGAATCCTGTCTCCTGTTTGCATCATGCCTGGAAATTTGGGAAGTACATTCACACGCACGTCTCCACTTCCTCAGGGGGGCCCTGTGAGAAAGCTGAGATTCTTGGGTTTGTCCAGTCAGACACTGAGAGAATGGCAGTGTGACTCAGTGGAGGTTGTCTCACTCCAACGCCAGTGTTCCTGCCAACATATCACAGCTGCTGTCTGTTGAGATTTGAAGCATTCTTTGTAGCCACAAAGCTATAAACTCTAATTAAAGTTTCCATTTCAAGGCTCTCATGATGCCATTCTTCTGTGTCTTTATCTTTTGTGATATGTGGTATTTCCAAGCCAAAGAGACTATAATTCAGTCATTTGTCTCTTTCCTAAATATATGGGAGCTTTTGGCCCCATTGGGTGTCTGTGCTCACTGATCTATGACAGCATGAGAGGGGGCTGGGTGTGAGAATGCTGTTTCTAGCCAGCAGCTAGCATGATGGCACAAATGAATGTGGGATCACCAGAAGTTTTTCCCATCAGAGGTGGAATCCATACCACCCTCTTTCTTTCTTGAGCCCTCTGGGTAATACTCCCAGTTGTCCATTTCGCATAAATGAAATGACCTTTATATAGACCTAGATTACGTGACCAGTCCTGGGGGTATGTTTGTGTTCCTTTTCTAAAATCGAACTGAAGGGGCGCCTGGGTGGCACAGCGGTTAAGCGTCTGCCTTCGGCTCAGGGCGTGATCCCGGCGTTCTGGGATCAAGCCCCAACATCAGGCTCTTCCGCTATGAGCCTGCTTCTTCCTCTCCCACTCCCCCTGCTTGTGTTCCCTCTCTCGCTGGCTGTCTCTATCTATCTCTGTCGAATAAATAAATAAAATCTTTAAAAAAAAAATAAAAAATAAAATCGAACTGAACATTTTATTTGTGTTTGGTATACGCACCGATAGACACTGCTAGATCTCCTTCTGTGATCAGCTGAAGGACTATAGAATTTTCAGAATCTAAGGTAGTACATTGAAAGAGATGGTTTACAATTACACGTTTTTGTTGTTTTGATTTTGCTTTTGCCTTTTATTCTATATTTACATGTCTTTCCCTTGACGTGCAGAGTTAGAATTACGACTTGTTTTTGCTTTTCAGTTCTCCCCTAAGTTGACATATCTTCATGAACTTAGCCCTCTTTTGTTGTTGCCACCATGTGACCCAAGAGGAATTTCAACTTAAATCTCTACTTTTAAACTTTTGGGTGGAATTTGTTCTTTCATGTTGGGGAATTATGAGCAAAATGTTGAAGACTGTATCATTCTGAGGAATAATTCTTCATATTTAATGGACTTTGAGAGAGTTTGGCTCTGAGAAACAGTTCATTATTATTTATTTATTATTATTATTATTACTATTTTTTTAAGTAATCTCTACACCCAGTGTAGGGTTCGAACTCATGACCCCAAGATCAGGAGTCTCATGCTCTATCAACTGAGCCAGCCAGGTGCCCTGAGACACAGTTCAACTTCAAGCTCATATGTATATTTTTGTAGCTTTGGGCAAGTTATTTAATATAGTTATGAATCTGTTTTACCATCTGGCAAATGAGCGTAATAATAAATCTGTGTTGTTTTGTCTGTAAAATGAGCAGCTTCTAGAAGTATTATGAATATTAAGTGAGCTAATTCATATGAAGTACTTAAATATGTCCAGGAAGTCATAAGCATGAAGTACACACTAACTTTTCTGCTAACACTAATGGACCACACTTTGGGAAATACGGATTCTATTCTCTTAGTAAGTTTTCAAACTTGTGATATTGATTAGGTTTGGGCCAGCTGGTAGAATTGTCCTGATATAACCAACCAGTTGTGGTGGGTATATTGTACTCAAGTACAACCAAACTGTTTGTTACATCAGGGCTGGTGACCTTGAGTCAGCCTTTCTGAGGCCACCGTTGTCCCAGCGCGTATGGAACTATGCCTGGGTCCCATGGATATTGCAGGGAAAATGTGAAAGGCTGTTTTGCTTGGCTGCTAAATTTGGTTTCATAAATTAGGACATATCTGTCTAGAATGGTTCTTGTTGCCACCAGCAACCAGGGTCATAGAATTGAAGGACATCAGATATGCAAGAGAAATGGAAAATAACTTCCCAAAGTAATGCTTTCTGTAAGAATCCCAAGGCTAGTTGCAATGCTGAAGAGAGCTAAATAGGAAACGTAGCCTGAGGCTTGATATTTCCTGCTTGTAACTCAAAACGGATGTGGAAACAGACATGAGGAAGTGGTCCATGATTTTCCTTCCTGGGTGGAAGGAATAGCATCAGTATTCGGTTGCTGATTAGCATTTTTTGCAATGTATGTAGTCCCACAGTTGCAGGCAGTAGAACGGAGATTAATTTTCCAGATCAGCTCATTCTCAAGTCTGGTTACAAAGCATACCAGATTGTTAGCCATTGCTCTGATCAATGTTTGTAAAATTCTCAGAATGCATCAAAATTATTTTGGCTTATGCTACATAGTATCATTTGTCTTCTCGGAAGTAGAGATGAAAATGGAGAAAGGATTTGAGTTTTTTGTCATAGAAAAGGAAACATAAATAACTTCATTGGAATCGTTCAGTAAACAATATATAAATTTACAACATTTGATCTTCAATTTTCCTGGAATTTTCATTAAAGATTATTATGATGAGTTTTGCCAAACTTAAACAAAGGCCATGAGCTTTTCAATCATTTCCAGTGTATCTACTGTTAATCTTGGTGACAATGATATTAAACCAAACCCAAACAAAGTAGACAAGCACTCCTGTATAAGCCACTTACTCTAACTCCCACCCCCTGTCACATTGTGCCTAGTGCCACTACTGACCCCTCTGTGGGCCCCCAGACATCTTCCTTGAAGACCTGAGCTTCTGGCTCTGGAAGTTTCGGCATGGTCCTGGCTTTGTGGCAGCTCTCCAACTCCCAACCTCTATGAATTCAACAACCATGAGGACATTGCTTTGATAAGTCTCCTTTAATCTGGTCAAATTTCTTTATCTGATTTTGCCCTTCTTAGTTACCTAGTATTTCAGAACTTCCCTTGATGCCTTCACCTCCTATCTTTATTTACCATTCTGTCCAAACCATCTCCCTGGCCAGCCTCTTTAAATATTCACTGGTGTAGAGAGAGGCAAGTGGGCATTTGCATTGCAATGAAGATTGACTGTCTCTCTTTCTCTAACCCTCTCTCTCCTCAAGCTTTTGAAGTAGTTCAGCCCTCAGCATTGACAGAGGAGTGTCACACAGCCAGGCCTTTGGGGTCTCCCACTTAATTGTCACCATGCGCTCACTGCTAGGGCTTCAGTGTTGTTTGGGAGCTTTCTGCCGTTCCTCAGTATTTTTTCTCAGAGTTGATGTTCAGAATCATTTTAAGTCCCAAATCTGTAGTTCTTCATTCTCTGCAGGACTTTATTTCCTACATTATTAAGGCAAGTTTTAATAAGGGACAGAATTTAGGATGGTATGTTGGGAAAGGAGAAGAGAGGGCATGTGTATGAGTCCCTACGAAGGTGAAATTAATAGGCGTTTGTATCTTTTTTTTATGGAGAAGAAAGTAAATGTTAAAAGAGGAGGATCAGAATTAACCCAGCAGTTTGGAGCCTAGGGGACTGATGGATTGTGATTCATGAACAAAAACAAGAAGTATAAGAAAGAAAGTGGGGGAAGGATGTGATTTTCCTTGCCATTTCTGTTCCTCTTTGTCCTTTAAAAAGTCTAATTATTTGTGTTTAATAACCTTAAATAAAACAGAAAAAAATTATTGCTTGAAATGAATGAGCTTTCCAAATAAAAGGGCACATACCAGAAACCAAATAGAGTTCAAGCCCTTGCTTCCAGAAAGAATAATCCTCTTAATAAGTCAGGTTTAAGCCCGCTAATGTTAGATAACTAGGACAGTATCCTGCCTTTGGAAAAATGCCATAAGTCCTTTGCCCTTCCTAAAAGAAAAAAAAAAAAAAAGCCATATAAGTGAGATACAGCTCTTAATGGGACTACTTTCTAGATTTTATATCTTGCTTTAAGCACCAGCTATTCTGCTAAACTGACTGTCTCCTCTGAGGGTTTTGTTTTTTAGCAAGTCGGAGATTGACAGAGTTGGTGAGGAAGTGACACATGGTACAGGGGTTATTTTTGTAGCAACTTGGCCCGAATATCTACATGGCCCTTGTGTACGATTTCAGCTGAGACATTTCCTCTTTGATAGAAATACAGTTTGGCTAAGACCTCGTGGAAAACGTGACTGCACCTCCTTAGTGACACGTTGGAAGCATGAGGGATCCAGGTGGTTCCTACCATGACACGCAGGTTAGGTTCTCTCTTCCCTTTCTCTAGTGTTTTCCTTAATATTCGAGCTTCTTTTTATCTTATCTTCCTCACTTCACAGAGTATGTCAAAACATAGAAACAGATACTGAGTTTCCAACATCTCTTTGCTCTCATACTGTCAGAATGCTGTTTTCCTCTGCCAGCCTGTAGATTCTCTAGAAAGGTCATTTGACATCATTGTTTTCAGTATTATCCAAGTGGTCTATTTGCCAGGGGTCTGGCTTCTGCCATTGTGCCTTTTAAACTTTTATAGACCAAACTTTCTGGCATATGGTTCATAAGATACATATACTAGTGGCCAATACCTGTGTAATGTGCATCTCTTCCTAACCAGTTGTCAGTGGAGATGCACACATGTTATAATCACATTTCCTTTCTTTTCTTAAACTAGGACTTAGCCTGGGACAGCCTATTATGTTCTTGCATTAACCGTGAATTAGGGAGAAGCACCACGTTTAGAGAGTGTCTTAGTTAAATTAAATCACTGTTATGTTCACTTTGTGTTTCCACATAGCAGATGTGACCCCTAGAACCACTTCCATCAACCTGAAAATTTTATTTCAGACCGGAAGGCATTCAACAGATTTAAGCTTAACATTGTCTCCAATTTACCTAGAAGGTAAATTTGTGTCTTCAAATCAGAATTAATATGAAAGCCAACAGGCATAATTTTTGGATTACCTGTTTTTTAATTTATTTGTAGCCAGTATTCCTCTTCATTTGTATTATAAAAACTTGCTTTAATATTTAATTCATTTACAGAACAAATATCATATACTAAACATGACAGAATCCCTGTCTTCAAGGTTCATAGTTTTGGGAGAGGCTAGGCAGACACATTTGTCAAGTTTTAAATACAGTCTGTGAAAAGGACCATGAAAACACTGATTGCAGAAAGAACAACTCAGGGCGAGTCAAGGAAAGCTTCTCTGGGAGGTTGACATTGAAGTTGTGCCTTTCCAATGAATGAGGGTCGCCCAGATCGGAAGCAGGGCTGGGTCCTCCAAATCAGAGGAGTGACCTGGTTAAAGACTTGGTGGTGGTTAATTGCTTCATAAGGAATTTTGCTGGGAGTATAGTCTTTTTTTTAAGGTAGTTCGTAAGGTTTTCTGAGTCTATAATCTGCTCAGTGAATTGTAGGAATAGATCTATAATAAAATGTTTGTCTATTTACGAGATCAACATTTTATTTTCAGCAAGCACTTTACCCAACATATTTTTTTTTAAAGATTTTATTTATTTATTTTAGAGAGAGGGCAAGCGAGGGAAAGAGCAGGGGTGGGGGAAGGAGAGGGAGAGGGAGATAATTTCCAGCAGACTCTGTACTGGGCTGGGAGCTGGTCCAGCAGCTGGATCCCATGACCCTGAGATCATGACCTGAGCCCTAATCAAGAGTTGGAGGTTTAACCAACTGAGCCACCCAGGCGCCCCTTTACTCAAATGTATTTTTTTAGTGCCTATGATCTAGTAGACCCCAGAAGGGAAAAGAAAAGAAAATAAATGCTGTCTTCTAAAAAAAGACCCAATTATTTGAGAACATAGCCATATTTATTTAAGTGAGAAACTTGTTTGACCTGATGCATAAGGAGAAATGAAAAGATGCTGTTGGGCACAGAGGAGGGAGCAGTTCTCAAGACTTACCACGCAGCCCAGGTCACCTACCTGCAGAGAGGATTCATTGACTTAACATTCTTTCCACTTTATGGCACCGACAGCAGACCTCAAGCTTTACCTCACCAACCACTGACACTTTGCCAGGCCCAGAAAACCTTCCCCACAAAGGCCCCCATTCATCATTTCTTCACTCTGTGATTGAAATGTGATGTGGTATCAGGCAATACTAGAGCTAAATATGGGATCGAAAACCCAAATTGCACTAGGGTGGTAGCTTTGTGGTTTCCAAGTCTTTTTTAGCAGACCTCACAAATTGGACACCCATCTTGTTCTGCCCAGATGATTATGACTCCATGGGCTGGGAAGGCCCAGCATGACAACCAGCACTTGTCTCCCAGTTTCTGACGTGCTTCCCCTCACATGGCTCAGAGCCTCCGTGGCTTATTCCCACAAGTGCTGCATCCCTGTACTGGTAAGATCCAGAAAGAAGGCAGGTAGAGGATGGGGACTGAGGTGAGCCTTCATGACGGCCTTGTAGAGTCAGGAGAGACCATCCACCTTGTCCTGCCTCTGGTTAGGAGGACAGAAGCAGAACGTCACAAGGAAGGAGAGATTAAGCAATTCTTAATAATCTGGTCTCAGATTTTGGAGGCGCATCCTGCATGCTCTTGTTTCAAATGGCTACTTTGAAATTTTTAATGAAATTCAACATCTGATTCACTCCGTTGGAAGCTTACTTGGTCGTTTTGTATGAACGGGGGTGGCAGGGGTCCTGGAAGATAAAGAGAGAGCATGTGGCATGGTTGTGGGGCTCCTGGGGACACTGCCTGGGGACACTGCAGGGGCTGTGGGGAAGAATTCTAACTAAATTAGGTCTAATTCTTGCTCCCTCTGACTCTGGTGCAGGCAGAGTACTCAGGGTATTGTATGTAGGGGACCAGTAGGGTGGTAGGGGTGAGAGCCAAATATCACACATTCCATGGGTAGAAGGAGGTTCATTCCTGAACATTCCCAAGTATTACAGGGACTGTTGTCATGGCAGTCATATATATATAAATGCTATGTAAAATTTTTCATTTTAATAAAAATGCATCTTATTTATTTATTTATTTATTTATTTTAGTTTCTTATTTTTTTTAAAGTGAGAAAATATCCAAGCCCAGGGATTATTCTTTGGATCAGTATTTGATGTTCTTACAGGTCCGTAGCTGTTACTCAGGGAAGAAAAACCAATTTCCCTTTACCGCAAATTAACATAAACTTTAACTTATTCATGCATATGAGTAGTAGTAAGTAAATTTGCAATCCCTATAGGATAACCCATGCTATTGACTCTCTTGAAAATTCCGCAAACCCTTACCCATCTCCAGACCCAGTTAAAGTTGTCTCTTATGAGGTCACAGCCTTACAAATACCACCAGGTAGAACAGATCCCTTCCTATGCATGTTTACAACACTTCTTATTTATCTCTATACAAATACTTTTCAAAATTGATAATTGCTGTTTAAACATTTCTATCACCTGCTACAGTTTAAGATCCTTCAGGGATGGGTGAAATATAATATAATATAATATAATATAATATAATATAATATAATATAATATAATATGGCATCTTTCAGGTTAGTTATCTCTGAAACTGTGCGATGGTCAACTCTGTCTTTAATTTAAACAATCCAGACAATTTTTGTCTTTGTCTTTTTTCTTTTACTCCTCTGCCCTTTCTTCCTACTTACTCCCTACCCACAAATCATCACAAAAAACAAAATTAACAAAACCCACAAAAATTGGGGGGATTATGGAAGTTCACAGATCTGAATTTGGAATTACTAATCTCTTTTTCATCAAGTATTGACTTCCTCCAGTGTACTAAGGTCTTTAATTAATTTATATTAAAGAAGAGTGTAGATTGATGAAACATTGACCTTTCCCTGAAGGATCTACTTTTTTTTTATTATTATGATATGTCAGTCACCATACAGTACATCATTAGTTTTTGATGTTTGCGTGTAACACCCAGTGCTCCATGCAATACATGCCCTCCTTAATACCCTTCCCCAGGCTAGCCCATCCCCCGCCCCTTGGCCATCAGAAAGAATGATTACCCAGCATTTGCATCAACATGGATGGGACTGTAGGAGATTATGCTAAGTGAAATAAGTCAAGCAGAGAAAGACAGTTATCATATGGCTTCACTCATTTGTGGAACATAAGGAATAGCAGAGAGATTGTTAGGAGATGGAAGGGAAAGATGTAGGGGGGTAAACAGAAGGGGAAATGAACCAGGAGAGACTATGGACTCCCTGAAGGATCTTAAACTATAACAAGTGATAGAAATATTTAAACAGCAATTATCAAATTTGAAAAGTATTTGTATAGAGCTAAATAAAAAGTGTTGTAAACATGCATAGGAAGGAATCTGTTCTACCTGGTGGCATTTTGTAAGGCTGTGACCGCATAAGAGGCAACTTTACCTGGGTCTGGGTAGATGGGTAAGGGTTTGCAGAGTTTTCAAGAGAGTCAATAGCATGGGTTATCCTATAGGGATTGCAAATTTACTTACTACTACTCATATGCATGAATAAGTTAGGGCTTACGTTCCATAGGTCTAACCGTCCTCCTAAACATCCATCCTACTGAATAGTGGGCCAGGGGCTGGACTGGGGAGCAGGACTTTAACTTGTCAATTAATTACATTTTATCCCCTTCTGTTTTTTTTCTGTTTTGAATGGCTCAATCTCTTTGGGAAAATGCTCAGTCTTTCAGATTTCCTCTCTCTTCCCATTCTCCTTTCCAGGATAATAGAATTTTTTTTCTGGATATTTGAGAGATTTTATGTGACTTCTTGGTAGCTGGGAAGAAGATTTGTCCAGATCCTCATGGAGTCTTTTATATCTGGCCCCTGGACTGGTGTTGCCTGAGGTACCGTTGGTCCCACTTGACTTTGTGCGGAGAAGAGTTTGGATTCATAATTTCCCTGGTCTTAAACATTTATGAAACTGTGGAATGTTGGCCCACTGCAATCTTGTTCCATGACTGCTCGGCTCTGCACAACCATGATTGTGTCAGTTCTGGAGTTTTTCTGTGCAAGCAGGACTACTAGATCCTTTCTGGCTGTGTGCAGGTGGGAGGCAACCAGGAGCACTGTTGCACGTTAGGAGTAGAAGGACAGCTGGGTACCTGGAGGCCAGCAGTGTACCCTGGTGACTCCCACGGAAACGAAGACCTCATATTGTGCTGCTTAGGTTCTTTCATAGATACCTGGTTCTTTCTCCAGAAGTTTCCCTGAGCTGTCCTTCTTCTTTGCTCTTCTAGGGAGAGACTGTTCAGCAACACCATGTCAGAGATAATGAAGTACTAAAATAAGACAGGGATTTTGAGGAGTAAGAGGAAATAGTGAGTTCAAGACACATTTAGGTTAGAGTCCAACAGATTTTGTTTGAATTTGGGGGATGAAGAGTTCAAGGTGACCTCAACATTTGTTGCTTCGGTGATGGTGTTGTTAGTGTTGCCATTGGTCAGATAAACAGTATATGCTATAATGAGTTTGGGAGTTAATTTAGTGAGGCTAGTTTTGGTGATTGTCGTAGTCTGTTTGGGCTCCTCTAACAGAATGCTGCGGATTGGGTGGCTTATAAACAACAGACATTTATTTCTGACAGTTTTGGAAGGTGGAGAAGTCCGAGGTCAAGGCACCAACAAACTATGAATCTGGTGAAAGCCTACTTCCTGGTTCTTCGATGGCGATCTTCTTGCTGTGTCCTCACATGGTAGAAGCAACAAGGGAGTTTTCTGGGGTCTCTTTTATGTCACTGATGCCAATGATGAGGGGCTCCACCCTCATGACCTAATCACCTTCCGAAGGCCCTACCTCCAAATACCATCATATTGGTAATTAGGTTTCACCATAGGGATTTTTTGGCAGGAAGGGGCACAAATATTAAGAATAAGCAGTAATGGAGGCACCTGGGTGGCTCAGTTGGTTAAGCATCTGCCTTTGGCTCAGGTCGTGATCCCAGGCTTCTGAGATCAAGCCCCAGGTTGGGCTCCTTGCTTAGAGGGGAGCCTGCTTCTCCCTCTCCCTCTGCCTGCCACTCCCCCTGCTTATGCTCCCTCTTTCTCTTTCTCTCTTTCTCCCACTCAAATAAATAAAATCTTTAAAAAAATAAGCAGTAATGAATAATGAATTTTATTTAAATCTTTTCAGTATACTTTGCTGTACTCAACGGAACATTCTCATCTCTCTTTGTCCAGTGAAAAGTATTACCCTGGACATTTAAAGACCAGACCATTACATAGTATTGATTTTGTAAAATTACTGGGAATATATAAAAGTGTAGAGTTTTACATTTAAGATGAAAGTAAGGTAAAGAGAACGTTATCAGCAAAGTAAAAGTATACTGCACTTCTGTAATCTGGGAATGAATGCAGGGAGGACATTCACAAATATAACAAATATGCCAATAATTCAAAAGTTAATTTTGCACATAAACATTATTTTCTCCATCTAGGTTTTCTGACCTGTTTCAAACAAAGTGTTAAAAGTAATTGCTGTTACACCATAAAAAATACGCTACACTAGGTAAAAATGTAGTCAGCCCCAATGAGAGTCATAATTCCACAGAGTCATTCGTTGGCAAGGAGTAGGTTTAATCTGTTAGACAGTGTGGAGCTGCAAACGATTAGATAATTTGTGCAAGCACCTTTCTAGCAGTTGAGAAATTAATCATCTTCCTGCTGTGGAAACGTTTCCATTCTCCGTTCAAAAGCCTGTGTATTTACCCACATATATCCAGAGACCTGTAACATCTCAGGGCGTTAGCTATCTTTAAGGATGTCTGTATCAACAAACATAAGAGTATGTCCTCATTTTGACCCTCTTAATTAATGTCATAGTTACACTAGAAACGCTCAATCAAAACAGCAGACAGCACAAGTGACTGCATCATTAGATGGTGCTGGGAGCTGGAAGGGCACGGGGTTCTAGCTCTCTCTCCTCCCCATGATTTACTGTGACCCAGCAAAAAGCACCCTTCTTCTCTGGGCCTCAGCTGTTAAAACTGTGAAATGAGGGAATTTCACCGGGAGCAACGTAATAATAATCCAGTATCTGCTCCAAGAACAAGTCTTTTTTTTTTTTTTTAATATTTTATTTATTTATTTGAGAGAGAGAAAGCGCACACTCAGGGATAAATGTGGGAGCTGGGAGGGTGGAGGAGGGGCAGAGAGAAAGGGAGAAGCAGACTCCACCCTGAGCAGGGGGCAGAAGTGGAGCTCAATCAGGACTCCAAGGTCATGACCTGAGCCAAAGGCAGATGCTTAACAGACTGAGCCACCCAGGTGCCCCCAAAACAAGTCTTTTTTTTTTTTTTAAGATTTTATTTATTTGACAGAAATAGAGACAACCAGCGAGAGAGGGAACACAAGCAGGTGGAGTGGGAGAGAAAGAAGCAGGCTCATAGCAGAGGAGCCTGATGTGGGGCTCTATCCCATAACGCCGGGATCACGCCCTGAGCTGAAGGCAGATGCTTAACCACTGTGCCACCCAGGCGCCCCCCAAAACAAGTCTTTAAACCAAGTTCACATACACTCTCTAATTCAACATTTGGGGTTAATGTAATCCTAATTTTTTTTCCAAAAACTATGTTGTTGTTATTGTTGATGATGTTGTTGTTTTAATCTCAATTAAAGCTGTGAGAGGTATTACTTCTATTCGAGGATTGAGGAGACTGTGACTCAAAAAGTTCAGTTTGAGAAAAGATTAGAGCTGAGGTCTGTCTGATCCCAAAGCTTGTGTGCTTTGCATTGTTTCATATTGTCTCGTAGAAAGAAAAATAAAGAAATGGAATAAAGGCATTTCATGGAGTTGGCATGTTTTTATATATTCATATTTTTTTAACAGTTAATGAGATTCTGAAGCTGCAAGACCATTGGTTAGAATAGCAGTTTTACTTTAAGCATCCATAACTATTCATTTATTCAGTTGACATTTGGANGGGGGCGCCTGGGTGGCACAGGGGCGCCTGGGTGGCACTGGGGCGCCTGGGTGGCACAGCGGTTAAGCGTCTGCCTTCGGCTCAGGGCGTGATCCCGGCGTTATGGGATCGAGCCCCACGTCAGGCTCCTCTGCTGTGAGCCTGCTTCTTCCTCTCCCACTCCCCCTGCTTGTGTTCCCTCTCTCGCTGGCTGTCTCTATCTCTGTCAAATAAATAAATAAAATCTTTAAAAAANTGAGGAGACTGTGACTCAAAAAGTTCAGTTGAGAAAAGATTAGAGCTGAGGTCTGTCTGATCCCAAAGCTTGTGTGCTTTGCATTGTTTCATATTGTCTCGTAGAAAGAAAAATAAAGAAATGGAATAAAGGCATTTCATGGAGTTGGCATGTTTTTATATATTCATATTTTTTTAACAGTTAATGAGATTCTGAAGCTGCAAGACCATTGGTTAGAATAGCAGTTTTACTTTAAGCATCCATAACTATTCATTTATTCAGTTGACATTTGGATTTTATAGAGTCTTCACAGTTGGGCTTCTTTCCCTTTCCAGTATGCTCTTAGGACTTATAAATAATGTGACTAGGACTCTAGGTATGTCTTCTGGCCAAGAGATGGAGAAAATTAAGACAGCTTTCTGAATAATTTAGACTAAAATAATTTAGACGTAAAATAATTTAGGCACAATAATTTAGGCACAAAATTTGTAAAATGTAATTTAAATTCTGTTTTAAATGATGGGGAAGTTTGGTTAAAAACTCAGGAGATTAATTGCCATCCAGATTCCCTTTTGGTAGCAGAGACTTCTTATTTCTGTCCTCTTCCTATTCTGAAGCTTGTTGGCTGCAAACACACACATGGTGGAGGTCTTGGCGCAGGATGAAGGAGGGGAGTGGTGAGGGATTTTTCGGGAATTCTAGCCATATACCCAGTGTGCATAGTATACACAATCAGCTCATTTGAGTCCTGACCTTCTCATGGGTTGATTCAAATGCCAGCTCTGCTCCTTAAGAACTGGTTGACCTGGGCTGAGTCATTGAGGGGGTACAACACTCTTTAAATCTCCTTTTCATTAACAACTCAGGTTGCTTTGACAAATACCTATTGAATTAGAGACAAATTCTTTCTTCAAAATAATGAGCGTGGAGCACATTAAATAGGCCCTTAACCCATCAATTGTTACTCTAACAAATACATCCACATTTTCATTGTAAAAACTCAGCCAAGTTTGTGGTTATTGTGTATTTGTTCATTTTTAAACAAGCTAGTTAGCTATTTTGTCTGAACGTTGATACAGGCCGAGTGGGAGGGACAAGGCAGGATTCTCTTTTGCGGAGCCCAGGGTTGCTCTTGGGTGCAATTGGCAAAGGGGAAGAAAGGTTTGATGTTAATCCAAAATGTTTCTGAAAGGCTATACATGATTTGAGAATGGATTAGATCTCTATGGATGCCTAGGGAATTTTTATACTCCGTTAATTTTAGAAAGAACTTTTATTTAGAGCTGTTTTTATGCCTGTGATGGGGCAGTCCACACCACAATTACACATTTTTAGAAGGGTGGATCCTTTGATGACAGATATAATTTCTACCCCCTCATTTTTCCCCAGTTGAAAGATTACCATTTAAAAATCCTTTGAAAAGTGGTTTGATCCTTTTTGCACATGCAGATTTTTTTTTTCCAGTCTTGAGATTTATGTAGGCTGTAGTTTTTAGTCGAAAAGGACACACCAGGGAGTTGAATCCTTTCCTTATCCAAAATAGAAAGGGCGTGGGTTTTCTTCCTTGGATGTGGATGAAGCACACCTCCTCCCTAACACTTCTAATGATTGTAGTGTTTTCTGCTGTTGGGACTTTGCCCTGAGCATCCCATCTTTTCTCCCTGTCTTTCCCTTCAAATACACAACATGCTTTTGTATGAAGCATGGCAGATATGATTTCAGAAAAATTATGCTGAAGAAGCAAAGCTGCAAAATTATTTTCATAATTGGGTTTTCACATTTTCAGAAAATCAGTTTTCTCCTAAGAAAGAGGCCTGGATGTCCTTATTCACTAGTTGGTTTTTATGACTTTAGGTGATGGCGGGTAAGTTCCATGATTGTCTGTGCTATGGGATTCTGGTTATATATACATATTCACTTACTTAAACTTGGAATATTGTGTTCTTTACCAAAATATGATGATAGTAAAACTTCAGTTTTTGTTAAAAAATATGTGTGTGCATGTAATGTTTCCTTTAAAGCGATTCTCCATTTATCCTAATGATATACTGCTATCAGTAGTGGTAATTAATTGGTCTTGAGTATTTATTCTATGCAGAGGACTCTGCTAAGTACATCTCCTGTATAAACTCACTTATTCCTCATAAGAATCGTGATGTAGGCATTATTATTCTTATTATCATCTTTTTAGAGATGAGGAAACCAAGAGGACTTCTGCATATTCATATAGTTAGGAGAAGGCAAATTCAAGATTTACATCCAGGTTCATTACACAAGGTCAGTGTTTCAGCCATTAATTTGTTTAGCCTTTCAGCTGAAGGCCTTGAATTGGATGTCTCGAAAGCCTTAGCAATTCAGAGCATTTTTGTACCCCGTGAATTGTAATTTTGTTAGAATGAGTGAGTGGCTGAGTATTGTCACATTATTCTTGCTATTGCACTGGTCCTGTCACTGACTCTTTGAGTCACTTCAACTTTTCTGCGTTTCACATTATAACTTAGTTTATGTTCTAAAATAGAGTTGGCTTAAATTTGTCCTTTTAAGATTTTGAGGCAAACAGCGCAGGGCAAGGTGATGGTACCTAGGGCAGACATATGGCCGATGTGCCTTTTCTCCAGTCTAGACTCGTGGGCTGGGGAAGGGCTCCTCGTTCTCGAAGGCCTGAAAAAGAGAAAATGGTCAAACTAGGTGATAGTTCACTTCAGCAGTCAGATTCATTTCCCTGAAAAAAGTTTGAGGCCCTTTCCCTTTCTTCCAGTCATTCTTTTTCATTCCATTTTTATTCAATTTCAATTTTGTAAAGATATAACATACAACTTAGTGTAGAAAGCCCTATATTATAGCCACTTATTTTGGGGTCAGTGGTAGCATGAATAGCTATATGTTTCTTACATATTCATTATTTACTAAGGTAAAAAAAACAGATCAGATAAAATCTTAAAGACTGCTATTGAAATGTATATTACTGTAATCTCAATTTTTAGTTTTTTATATGTCAAAACACTTCATGGACATGAACTTACAATGATAATAAATGATTCCATAAAACATACAAAGCTTTTATAATTTACAGATTGATTTTTATTCATCATATTATTTGAGAATTTCTATAGCTTTATGAAAAAGATAGGAATACTTACAGTTTCCCTGTTTGGCAGGTGGAGAAACTGAGGCACACAAGTGCCAGTTGTTTGTTTGGAGACATTATAAACAGTAGGTAGTCTAACTGGGCGTGAGTGTTAACCAGAGCTGTAAGCTCGGTAATCTAAACCCTAAACTTCTTTTCAGGTAAATTATTGTTTATGTGGGGATGAAACATCAGCATGTGTCTTTTTACTTAATTGAGAGGTTCTAGAAGGTATCTGTGAATTCAACAGATGGGAAGGCCATTATTTTTATTCCATCGCAGAAGTTGCCTGGATAAGTGTTCGTTCTTTCTTTCTTTCTTTCTTTCTTTCTTTCTTTCTTTCTTTCTTTCTTTTTTTTTTTTATAAATGATTTTCCCCTTGAGTTTCACAGAGATCATTTAGAGTAGAGTTAGAAAAATTGCCCAAATCTCAATCTCTTTCAGCTTTGCCAACAAGATCTTCTGGGGACAATGAGATAAAGACTAAAAGTCTTATCACGATACCCAAGGTCCTTCATGCAACGCAGCCTTGCTTCCCTCTAGCCTCATTGCCCACTACTTACACCCTGTATCTTCTTCTCCAGCTTGAATCAGAGTGTTGGCGTTGTCTGGATTCATTCTGCTCACTTATGTATCTGTGATTTTATTTATGCTCTTCTTTGCTTGCCTGGCAGGTCCTAACGCCCACCTCCTGAACTGATTTTTCCAGACTGTATAGTCACTTCCCTAACCCATCCGTGCCTGTGAATTCTCTTACTATTTGTTTTGTCTGCCTTTACCGTTAAGCATAATATATAAACCGCCTTTCCCTACTATGTTGTAAACCCTGCGAAGTTGTTTACTGAATAGTTTTATAGTGTAAGCACCGTCCTAATTACTTTTCATGCATTATCTCATGGCCTATCATATATCTCTGAAATTGCTAGTAACACTCTCTGCCATAGATGGGAAAACTGAGCACTGGCAGGTTGACTCTCTAGGTCACACGGGTAGTAAGTAACAGCATTTTGAATTCAGATCTATCTGCTTTAAAGCCAAGGCTTTTTACCATTAAAACAAACTGTCTCAAGGCGGTGAATTAAAGAAGTTCAGTGTCTTACTTACTTCTGTGCACCAGTTCCTAGCTCCATGTATGATGTTGGTTCATAGTCAGTAAAGCAGGTGGAAAGTGTGATGCAAACTGGGGGAGTGTCTTTCTGTGTATTTTTTTTTTTTCCAGAGAGAGTGTGCATGCGAGCAGGGAAGGGAGAGGTAGAGGGAGAGAGAGAACCTTAAGCAGACTCCACGCCTAGTGTGGAGCCTGACGTGGGGCTCAGTTTCACGACCCTGAAATCATGACCTGAGCCGAAGTCAAGAGTCAGTTGCTTAATCAATGGAAATATCCCGGTGCCCCAAGTCTCTTTGTGTCTCTGGGACATTAGTGGACACTCAATCTCAGGAAGATCAGTTATTAAGGAAAGAAGGTATTATGAGCTGTAGCATATATCTAAAGGGATGCTGCCAAATCATATTCTACTAAAAATATAATTTAAATGTGTTTATTGCTCATTAGTTGCTTATTTATTGTTCAATGTATGGTTTATTATTTATGTATTAACTCAATTCTCAAAATAATTCCTTGTGGTAGGTGCTATTATGTCCTGCTTTACAGGTACGGATGATTGAGGCACAGAGGGGTTAAGGCGATGTCCATGGTTACATAGATAGTGAGTGACTGAGCTAGGACTGGAGCATGGTGGACATTCAGGCTCCAGAGCCCAGGCCCCCCACCACTGTGCCGACAGCTTCCATGCAAACAGCCCTCCCACCCCTGTGCCTCCAAGCAAAGGGCCCATGGGAGCTGTCTGACCACTCTTGCATCTTTTGACTAAAAAAAAAACAAAACAAAGAACCCCCCAAACCCCCAAAGTGTACCTACTGGTTTCTTTGCAGCTTGCCTAGAAGAGCAGAAGCAGAGTCTTGGTTTCAGGAAGAAAGTGATAATCTTATCGAGAATAAATAAAAATAAACAAATGAAANACAAAACAAAGAACCCCCCAAACCCCCAGTGTGTACCTACTGGTTTCTTTGCAGCTTGCCTAGAAAAGCAGAAGCAGAGTCTTGGTTTCAGGAAGAAAGTGATAATCTTATCGAGAATAAATAAAAATAAACAAATGAAAAGTTTAGACATGCACTCAGAGTGGAGGGAATTGTGCCTATTTTTTCTTTTCTGTGAAATCAAGAGTGAGGAGAGTAACACTGGAAATTGCTATCGCCCTTTCTAGTTTGTGAAAACGGATGTCATTTGGTCTTAAAATATGTTCCCCTGTCAGTGGGACTATTATTGCTCATAGCTCTCTTTTGCTGGATTATCAAGCTCCTCGTATGTGATCCCTCTAACCACTTGCCTTTAATAGGTGATAATGAATGCTGGTCGCAGTAGATAGTAGAAGAGCAAACCCCACCTTCCATTTATTGAGGTCTTACAAGGGCCAAATGATTGACACATATTTTCTGGGTTTTCTATTAGTAGTAATCATATTAATTTTAGTCAATGATAAATGTAATCAAAACTGCTAAAGTGAGCAGTTTGATAGCTCTGACTACAGACTTTTTCCATCTTTCAACAAATGTCTTTTGAAAGGTTACCAAATACTAGAGTCTGGTCTAAGCAGTGAAGGGAAAATGATAACTAAAAAAAACTAAGACAAAACAAATACTTAAATAAGAGAACCCAAGATCTCTGGATTCATGGAGCTAGCTTACAGTCCAGGGACTTCAAGAGCTAAGTTCTGCCCCCTCTTAGGTGTTTCTTCACTCTGCCTACCTCCAAACTCCAGTTATACTCTCTTCTGTCTGAGGAAGAGAATTGAAGAAAGGGTTTAGGGGAGCTCCCTACCCATGTCGGAGGCAGTTGGAAGGGTCCTTGATTGATTTGCCTTGGGCCAACAGGAGCAGTTTTGAGTCATCTGAAAATTGTTAGATGTAATGACGTTTTGCTTTTCCTGGTCTCATATTTCCATAAGTTGCAGTCGGTACTTGAAATTTGGATAAAGAGAGGATAAATGCTAATCATGTTATGACTGGAGTTTGGTCTTCGGTGAGAATGACTATTGGTTTTTCCACGTTTCCTCCTTGTTTTTCTTTCTAAATGTGTGTCTAAAGCATATTTCCTCTACTTACTGTTAAAATTAATACCGTTCACATAATAACTAAAATCTTTGTTTCAAAACTGTTTATCATTCATTATATCTTTTGAGCCTCGCAATAATGACGTGAGGTGGATATTTGCCAACTCCTTTCACAGGATGAGGTACCCAAAGAGGTGAAGCAGTATTCCTAAGTTCACCATTAGGCAAGGAACATTCCATGTTTTTTGTACTAGACAATATTGCCATCACTCAGGATAGATTTCAAGACCATTCTGTTTGCTGGTGTGTGTGTGTGTGTGTGTGTGTGTGTGGAGAGAAAGAGAGAGACAGACAGAAAAGAGAAGGGAGAAAAGGGTGGGGGTGGGGAGAGAGAGAGAGATCTAGGATGGGAAAGAAAAAATTCAATCTCAACTGATTTTCCAGATCTGGATCCAGACCTCAGACCCCTTTGCTTGCATAGGAGGATTTTCCTCTGTCTGGACAGGGGATGAGAGAAGGACAACCACGAAAAAGAGCCAATTGCTACAGATGACTAGGCAGAGAAAATGTTGAGAGTTGCTAGGAGACCAGTTGTGCTGTCAGGCTCAGGAATGAGAACATGTCGGATGGAGGGCACTGGGCTGGAATTCGTGTTATACACAAAACGTTCAATCACGCATGCCAGCGGGACTGAGTCAGACTCGACCAGAGCTAAAAACAGTCAAGAAAGTTTTCCTACCTCTTTTTTGTTTTTCTCTTTTTTGTATTTGTATATTTTTCAGATACAGACCCCTAGTTAAAGATTCCACGGTGGCTATGGGATGCTTAGAAAATGTTAGTGCCTCTCTGAGGTAGACAGTACTGTGTTTCAAACCACCATTCAGAATGAGAAAACGTCTCCAAAAATAGTAAGGCAAACGGGAGCTTTAGCTTGCCTTCCTTCAGAGTTCCTTTGAGGTAGTTGCAATTATTGATCAAGTGAACCATCATGGCTGAGTTCAAGTCAAGGCTGCTCGTACTGTTCAGAAGAAAAGACCAACATGGTGTGTCCTTACTTGTACTTGGAGGACCTCATTGCTGATTTCTGTGCTCTCACCAAGCAGCCAGTGCAGCCCTGAGCTTGTCATCTTTTCTCTGCAGCTTTCCTTACTCCTCAGATAAATGAGGATGGAATTGTGCTTGACAACACCTTATGAAATATTCAGCGTTACTTGATTCCAGGACCACAGACACGTATCAGTCACTGGAACAACTTATGTTCATCCCACATGCCTGGTTCACAAGCTCAACTTGGAACAGGAGGATATGTGCATCTGGGAGCGGACACTCACTTTGTAAGAGTATATCCCTCTTAGCGTGTTTATTCTTTTCTACCTTGCATGGCAGTAGCTTCTTTCATGTTCTAGGTCATGTTGCTGGAGCTATGATAGCTGCCTCATCTTTGTACGATTAAGGAAGTACGTCACTGTATTGTACAATTGCCCCGCATTTCATTTCCTACAGCCAGGAAAGAACATCAGGGAATGTTCCAGCTTCTGATAGTTTACGGTCGAATACGTTCTCTTTCTTGTCAAAATTCCAGGAAGCAGGGAGCACTTGGCTCTTGAAATCCAGAGTGTGCTCCTGCCAAAATATCTCAAAATTAAGGACACTTTCCTTAACTTCTTCAGTTTTAATGTGTGTGTGTGTGTGTGTGTGTATACACACAAATATATATGTATATATGTGTATATACATATATACACATATATACATATATATGTATATTTATATACATATATACACATATATACATATATATGTATATTTATATTTATATATACATATATATACATATATATGTATATTTATATTTATATATAACCATATCTCAAAATGGCTGGACACCACCACTGCTGGCATTGAAGGTTAAGCCCAGGAAGAATAAACTCAAAGTTGTCCAAGAAATATGGACTGAATAGATGAAATACAATCTGCTCAATTCACGTCTAATAATACCATGTGGAGCAACAGTTTATGTGACCATGAGCAGTACAAGACCAAGCTGGGATTAAATGTCCCTGGGGGATTTTCTCTGAAACTTAACCTGATACAACTTCAGATACTTTAGTTTTGGGAAGTTTAACTATGAATCATCACAAAGTACAGATTCAATTGTATTGTTCCTCTCATCTAAAATCTGTAACCATCCCTCTATAGTATAAAGAGCCTGCCTGCCGTAGCCTGGAATTCAAGGCTTTCGAGGTTTGTCTGACCCATCCTATCATTCAGCCCGATCTTCCACTGCTTCTTTTCGGGGACCTTAAGTACCAACCCAGAGTCACTCCTACTTGTCTCTTCCTTGGCACCTCTCCCTTTTATCTCCACATGTGTACATCCTGGCCTTTTTGCAGATCCCTTCAGGAAGCTTTTTCTGACCCCTGCAGTTTGGAAGGATGCTTTCCCTCTGTGTGTTTATCCTCTCAGTGCCTTTATCCTTTCCTACCCTGGAGGATTGTAATTTGTTTCACATTCTGGTTGTCACTCCCAGGCTGTGAGCTCCTTGAGAACAGAGATCCTCTCTGTTTTCCATCTGCATTAGGTACTAGTAAGTGATGGTGGAGTGGGTGAGCCCTATCTGGAGAAAGGGCTGTTTGTCAAGTGTCCTCCTTCAGGGTGAGGAGAGCAGCTTATGCAGAGTTGGAGGGAGGGGAGTTTTAGAAAGAAGTGATTGTAGTCAGAGCCGTTCTGATTGTCCAAGAGTTGGAGCCTCTGTGTATGTTCTTCTCTCTATTGTGCTTGCCAGGTCTTTCCTTTCATCATTTTCGAGGGATCCTAAGAGGATGCATGAGGTGGAGAGAGAAATAGACATGAAACAGTAGTTGACAATTGAAATAGATGCTGGGTAAGGAGACACTAGCTTGCCTTCTTCCCTGGTGCCCCACCCTCTGTGACTTGTTATCTTTCCCCGTGGCTGTAAGGAGCTGGGATTGGTTCTGTATTATTCATACAAACACAGCTTTTGTAAATGTGAGAGTAAAATTGTGTTTGGAATAGTGAGACGTCTCTTTCCTCTTTACAGAGAAACCTTAACTGCGAGATTATACATTTAGAATCATAGTGCTAGAATTAGATCTGGACTCACTGGAATAAATGAGATTTTATGATGAAGTGGTCAGTTTGCACTTCAGTGAATAAATTCAAATAGGACAAGGTGGAATGTTTCCGTTAGAGTCATATAGCTTTTTTTATGGAGATTCAAGAGTAAACGCATTTGTCCGGAGTTGCAGGTCAAGTGTCCTGTCTTCTGTTTGTGCAGTAGTATTTCTTAATTTTTTGGTAAATCATTCATTTTATAGTCTGTTTCAACAGCTGATCCATCCACAAAAAGTAAACTGTGCTTGAAAGTATTCGTTGTAAGTTCTGTGTGTCATGTTAAAAATTCGGGCAAGGTTCATACAGCTGCAGACATGATACACCACACCATCTTATTTGCAGCTCATGTGAGGTATGGGCTTGGTTCAAAAAGAGCAGAAGTTTTGGGTTGCGCTTCAATGGTCTGTTTCCACCACCACAAGCATCTCTTCCTTTGGCTCTCCTTCGTGGGGCATCCATACAGCGCTGGCTTTGAAACAGAAATTCAGCTTGCCTGGTATCGGCCCAGCTATAGACATTCTGGCCCCACTCTTTGCATGTGTCCTACCTCTGTTGACCTCACTGCAGTGTCTGGGGACGCTGCTGTCATCCTCCTTCTGTCCCTGCCCCCAGAGCTGTGTGGGCTGCTGTGGTTCTCAGGCCAGATGAAGGAGTGCCTGGGGGCTCTCTGTGCTTGACGATCTTCTCGCAGTCTACACGCATGCGTGCCTGTAGTCGATTAGCTCAGACTTGCCTGGAAGTTTAAAAAAGGCAGATGGTTTGTGGTTCCTTTTGAAAAATAAGGTTTTATCAAAACTGCCTGCCAGTGGAATGACATCCAAGTCATTGTAGCCTCTCTTCTCTGTGTAGCCCTGAAGAAGTGGGCTGAGAGGGTAGAGCGAATGACCCCGCGGGCTTCCTTCTAGCTCTGCTGCAAGTCTGCACGAGAGAGCCAGCATTCAATGGCTGCAGTTATTTTTCATCTTTTTCACTGAAGCATCACATCCACAGAGAGAAGCACACAGCTCCTAAGTCGCATTGTATGCACCCACTTCCGAAGACCATTTACATCACCCGCAGTCCATTCAGAGCTCTAGATAAGATCTCTCCGCCCAGTAGTGCCAAATTCTGTTCATCAGTGCGTTCACAGGGCTGATTACAGGCTACTGTTTATGTTATCTCCATGTTTTTGATGTGATTTTGTTTTTGCTCTTTGCAGAGTGATAGGAGTGTGGTTTAAAAATAGTATGAGACCTTCCACAATAGTGGTTTAGGAATAATATTTAGTGAATACATTGAAATAGAACAAGTACAAAAAAATAGTACAGGAAAACAGTAACTCTGTTACAATAGTGTTTTAGGAATAATATTTTCTTTTTCTGAAATAATACATGTTCGTTTCAGACCATTTGCAACAGACCATAAAAAAATTAAGCAATCAGTGCTTACTCAACATCATCTCCCAGACCTAGCCATTCATAACACCTTAATGTGCACCATTTCAGATACACCCCCGCTAGACATATATGTCTACTTAAACAAAACTTGAATCATGTGGTGCATATTGTTCTATAATTTTTATTAATTAAAAAGGTATAAAATGAAATCTGTTACATTTTTAAATGGCTGTAGTGTAACTATCCTATAAATATATTTTAATCTATTTAACAAAGACGTGTTCTACGTTCTTTGAGCTGGGTACAGTTTTGTGCTCTCACAAAGATTACTGGATGCTATCACTATTGAAATATTCATTTCCCCTCATTTCATTAAGGCATTCCTTAGGGGTAGACTTGCTAAATCAAATAGTTATGCACACTTTAAGACATTTCAAATATATTGCCACATCACCCATGAGGAAGTTGGCACCACTTAATACTCTAAACAGAGGCAGATGAGAATCAAATATGTTTTCTAGAGCCACTGCCAGTTTTCTAGATTTTACTTAAGTAAAGGAAACTATGATAATTCTATGGATACAAAATTCATCGTGTCTTAATATGCATTTTTTTCGATTATCAGTATGAAAAATCTTTAAAAATATGTTTACTGATCAATGGTCATGTCTTTTGTCCATTTTATGGAGGTATTGATTATTTTTCTTACTGCTATGTAGGATTTATTTTATGGGTAAGGATATTAATCCTGCACATATTTTTCCTAATTCATCATTGTTCCTTGAATTATCTCCCAAACTCAAACCTGAGATCAGAAGATTTACCCAGAATTAATCTGAAATTAATCTCAATACTAGAAAGGTAAGTTATCTTTTTAATTACTCTCAGATGACTTTTTCAAGTTTATAACTTTTTGTTTGTTTGTTTCAACATGCGTGTGCCTAGAAAGACCCATGAATACTACAAGAAGGGAATGACTGTAATCTTTCCTGGAATGGAAAGTAGGGAAGTAACCCAACAGTGCTTTTAAAATTCTCAGTGGGATAATTTGGAGTAAATTAAATTGTTCTGTGTTTGACCGCTCTAATAAAAATGCATAGTGGCTATCAGTCAACATTTGCCCGTTGACTAGTGTAATGCAGGATCAGTTAGGAATTATAGAAGTAGACTGGACTTACATGTCCTTACAACTGCGCGCAGAGTTAACTGGTTCGCCAGGAAAAACAACAAACTTATTGAATGTTTTAAGTTTAATTTGATATTTCTAGGTGTCAGATTCCTTTTAGGGACTGATACTTAAAAAAGCCTGTTTTTTTTGTGTGTGTGGTTTATAATTAGAAACCTCAGAATTAATATAAGCCTTTCAAAGGATTCTTATTTCAGCATTTACCTAGTAAACATGTGGATTCTGTCTGGATGCCTAAAACAAATCATGAAAGCTAAAGTCAGTGTCATGGGATTTTGCTGAGTTCATGAATTTCAGTGCAACTATGTCATTCTGGAACATGTTAGAATTTATTGAGGAAATTAGGTACTTAGATTTGATGTATCTCTTGGAAACTAGTGGGAAAATAATGTTCTAGAATCCAGAATTAAAGCCAAAATAATCTTACTTTCTAAAATTTCTCTAATAAATTTTTTTCCTTGATTTAATTTATTTTGCTTTTAAATCACTTAAAAAGATCTTGTGCAGTCTATACATAGTTTGATTGTGATGTTCTGCTCTGGCCAGTTTAACGATGAGAATTTTAGACTTACTTAACAGAAGTTAAAGAAGTGAGGGCAACATATAAGCGTGAAACATAAAGCTATGGCAAAAGGGTGGAATTTGAGGCAAGTTTGAGGTAATGGAAATCCCCACTTCAGGCAGACAATGTGTTTTTACTAAAGATAACTTTTTGAGAAGTCTGGCTGTTAATATGGCTTGTTAGAAATAAGAGTGTTTAATGTGGGAAGGAGAAGTGGCTATGTATATAATCAAGATTTACTGTCCTATAAACTCTTGCCTCCTTGCTGCAAGTGTGAATCTTCACTCCTTGGTTACAGCTCCTGATTCTGCTGGAGAGGAAAAGGGAGGCAGCGTGATTAAGGCAAGTCCTGCATACTCCTTCAATTAATGTTTGTGTCTTCAGGAACTCCCTTGACATCCCTAGAACTTAGTTACCCCAAATGCAAGACGAAAAAAGTTGAACCAGATAATTTTTAGATCCCCTCCTACACCTTGTCATGTATTATGACTTCTAAGAAAATGAGATAGATGTCATTAGATGAGAACAATTTCATATTCTCACACCAATTCCTCCAGCCCACCAGCTTCTGAAGATATGTAAATATGCTGCTGGTCCCCTTCTATCTCAGTAACATCAATAATAATGTGAAATAAATACAATAAAGTTAAATAAATCTGTATAAAGATCAATATGATATTAAAATTTTTGACTAGTACTTTGGGTCTAGTTTATTTCCTGTAGCTTTCCAAAGAAGTTCATGCTTGCAATTCTTTCCTTCCTCCTCTTCCTCCTCCTCCTCCTTCTTTTTTTTTTCCCCCTTGCATCATCACTGTCTCTCAGTAGCTACTGGATGATTGCCATCAGCTCACAAAAGTTCATTAAAGCACCTCTCTTAAAACAAATAAACCTCCTTAGACCTCAGTTTTTCTCCAAAAATTCGTCCGGACTTGCTGTCTCTTCCACCTCTTCCCGCATTTTCTACACAACTCATGCTAACTGGGTTTCCTGTCTACACCACTGCATTACTATGGCGCTCATAAATGTCCTCGGTGGTCCACAGCCTGCTAGAGCCAGTGGTCAGTTATCTGCCTCCAGCTTTCTTGACCTCTCAGCAGTATTTCGCTCTCCTGACATTGCATCTGGAACCCTTCTTTCTCTAGGCTTCCCTTCTCTTACTCTTGCTAGATTTCCTTCTTTTAACAGGCTGTTTTCTATCTCCTTTGTGGGCTCTTCCTTTTTTACTAGACCTCTGAGTGCAATGCCACACCATTTCAGTCACTGAAGAGAGAAGCAGAATTTTTTTTTTAATTTATAATAATTTTTTATTATGTTATGTTAGTCATCATACAGTATATCCTTAGTTTCTGATGTACTATTCCATGATTCATTATTTGCGTATAACACCCAGTGTACCATGCAATATGTGCCCTCATTAATACCCATCACCGGCCTATCCCAATCCCCCCCGCCTGATGCCCTCAATTTGTTTCCCAGAGTCCATAGTCTCTCATGGTTCATTCCCCCTTCTGTTTACCCCCCTTCATTCTTCCCTTCCTTCTCCTACAGATCTCCCTATTTCTTATGTTCCACAAATGAGTGAAACCATATGATAATTGTCTTTCTCTGCTTGACTTATTTCACTTATCATAATCTCCTCCAGTCCCGTCCATGTTGCTGCAAATGTTGGGTAATCGTTCTTTCTGATGGCTGAGTAATATTCCATTGTATATATGGACCACATGAGAAGTGGAATTTTAACACACAGAGATGAAGACTGGGAAAGCAGGAAAGGTGAACTGGTTATAAATTTTACAGGGAAGAAGTTCTGTCTGGTTGGACCTTAGGGTAGGTGAAGAGATTTATTTACAGAAGGATCTCAAAATGTCCCCTCAAGTATATATCTATGTTGACAGTAGGAACAGATTTCTAGGGACTGTGAACCCTCAATTTTTTCTAGCCTTGACATCATTGAAAAGTCGAAGGGTGCAAGCTCAGTGAGGTCGGTGAGCTAATTAGGCCCATATTGAAGGTGGCAATTTCCTTTTATTGGAAACCAGTCTGAGCAGTGTCCCAGAAGAGAAGCCAAGAGTGTATCACCATAGACTTTCTTGTTCTTCTTGGTATACTTTCTCCAGAGGATACTACTCTAGGGTCTGGGGCCAATCCACATGGCAGCTGACATTCATTCCGTACTTCCCCAAGTATTTATTGAGCTTCTGTTATTTGGAAGGCACTGATGGGTGAGGCTGTCTTAGATAAATATACCGGAGAATAGAATTTTTGTTGGAACTAATTAAAGTGCCACCTATGAAAATACTGACCTCTTTACTATGAAGTACCTTTTCCACGTTTTCTCAGGACACCACTGGGCATGGGATGGTTTATATAGCAAGCGTTTAGAAGTTACAATAGGGAGTAAATCAATGGATTTTCAAAAAAAAATATTTGCCACTTCTTTCTTGATTAAAGTCTTAGAAATTAGACTTTAATTTCAATTTTTGGATGTGTAAGCATCCATAAATAAGAGAACTGAAACTTATTGCTAAAGAAAAAAATATACATTATTCTGATCAGTAAATATCAGACTGAGCAAAATAGGTGATCCTTTAAAGTGATAATTCTTCTCATTCATGAAATTGCAATTTGGCTTTTCTAAAACTGCCCCGTCTGTGCCTGCATCTTCTTCCAGGAATATTGCATTGATCAAGCAATAGTTTTCCAAAGGAAATGAATCTCCTATATAGTATTGCTCTGTGTGGCTTTGCCAGGTCTTGAGAAATGTTAAAAAATAGGAAACAGTTCAGTTTTGACATCAGTAGAGTTTAGAGTGAGCCCGGTTTACCAAATCTGGCATTTCTAAGACTCAACTTCTGTGAAAGAAAAAAAATGGGGCTAACTTCCCACCAATATCTGTGTGCGTCCAGTAGAGCTAGACCACCCCAGCGTGGCCAGACCACCCCAGTGTGGCCAGACTACCAGGGAACCTGCAGAGTGACCGGGCGGGGGGGGGTCGGTTGTGGTACTAGAGTTTTATAAAGTTTCAAAGGATGGGACGAGGTTGTCACTCTTCTTTCCAATTCTTGTATTTCGCTGTTGCTTTAGTTTTGTTTGTTGCGTCTCCCCTAGGTTCATTTCCTTCTTAAAGTTCTTCCAGAATGAGAAAGGATTTTCTAAGCGATTTATAAAATGTACCTTTGCTTTCATAAATAATTTTTTAAAAACCTTGTTATCAGATACTTAGGGGTGGGAAGAATCGTAAGTATATGCTTATGATAGTTAAATGTGTCAGCCCCACGTGTAAACTAACATTGAGTACCGGCGAGTAACACAAAACCATTACTTATCCAAAAGAAAAACCCTAGAGAAATTGAGATGACAGAGAATGGTGGGAAGGGCCTGAGGATCTGTCACTGGGAGTTTTTGTGTCACTGTTTCTTTTTTATTTATTTGTGTAGGGGAGGAAAATAATTAGTGAAATGTATATGAAAATCACACAAGGATTTTTGTCTTTGCTTCTAAGGAAGAGACATGGAGGTCAAGTTTCTAGAGTGTAGAAGAGAATCTCACAATAATTCATGTTTCTTCTTCCTCCTTCTCTTTTCTCTTCCTTTATATTTTGTTCACTAAATATTTCTTGAATGCCATGTTAGGCATGGGACTAGGTAAAAAGATGGGTCAGACTCCAGTCATAGCTACTAAGAGCTAAGAATCTGATAGTGGAGATATCTACCAACACACACACACACACACACACACACACACACACAGAAATTATAGTTAAATGTAAAGATAAACCACTTGTGAATATCGTGGAAAGAATTACTATTCAGCTAGTGACTATCAGAGAGCTTTATCCAGAAGGTGACATGTGAAAGGTTAGAAGGGAAGACATTCAGAAGACATTCTAGACAAGAGAAATACCAGGAACAAAAGCACAGATGGGAGATGAGGGGCTCTCTAGCTTTTTTTTTTTTTTTTAAAGATTTTGTTTATTTATTTGAAAGAGGGAGAATGAGAGAGAGAGAGAGCATGAGAGGGGGAGGATCAGAGGGAAAAGCAGACTCCCTGCTGAGCAGGGTGCCCTATGCGGGACTTGATCCAGGGACTCCAGGATCATGACTTATGCTGAAGGCAGTCCCTTAACCAGCTGAGTCACCCAAGCGCCCCCTCTTTTTCTTTCTTTTCTTTTCCTCTTTTCTTTTCTTTTCTTTTCTTTTCTTTTCTTTTCTTTTCTTTCTTCTCTTCTGTTCTCTTCTCTTTTTTCTCTTCTCTTCTCTTCTCTTCTCTTCTCTTCTCTTCTCTTCTCTTCTCTTCTCTTCTCTTTTTCTTTCTTTCTTTTCTTTCAAGCTCTGCATAGACAAAGCCAGAGATGCAGGTTGGAGTCAGATTGGGANTCTTTTCTTTTCTTTTCTTTTCTTTCTTCTCTTCTGTTCTCTTCTCTTTTTTCTCTTCTCTTCTCTTCTCTTCTCTTCTCTTCTCTTCTCTTCTCTTCTCTTCTCTTCTCTTTTTCTTTCTTTCTTTTCTTTCAAGCTCTGCATAGACAAAGCCAGAGATGCAGGTTGGAGTCAGATTGGGAATAAGCTTGAAGGCATAGTAAGAAATTTATATTGTAGATGGTAAGTCTTAAATGATTTAAGCAGAGGAATTTCATTGTCAGATTTCTTTCCTAAAATTATGTAGACAGCAGATTGCAGGAGGACAGACTGATGGAAGACAGACAGAGGCTACTGTAGTAACCCAGAAAGGCTTTTTCATATCATGGTGACAAAGACAGATATGACAACCAAATGTTGCACTTTATATAAAATTAAGAAAATGGCAGTATAAACCAAACTTAGTATTTCTTTTCAAATGTTATGTTGACCAAGTTTTTGGTTGAAGAGAGAGAAAGAGAGAGACAGTGCAAAAATGAGCAAGCCATCAATTAGAATGGCATAGGTACAGAAAAAAATAATTTCTGTCTTTATTACTNAATAAGCTTGAAGGCATATTAAGAAATTTATATTGTAGATGGTAAGTCTTAAATGATTTAAGCAGAGGAATTTCATTGTCAGATTTCTTTCCTAAAATTATGTAGACAGCAGATTGCAGGAGGACAGACTGATGGAAGACAGACAGAGGCTACTGTAGTAACCCAGAAAGGCTTTTTCATATCATGGTGACAAAGACAGATATGACAACCAAATGTTGCACTTTATATAAAATTAAGGAAATGGCAGTATAAACCAAACTTAGTATTTCTTTTCAAATGTTATGTTGACCAAGTTTTTGGTTGAAGAGAGAGAAAGAGAGAGTGCAAAAATGAGCAAGCCATCAATTAGAATGGCATAGGTACAGAAAAAAATAATTTCTGTCTTTATTACTGTAACTCTGGCTGTCGTAAAAGAGAAACTCGTAAATCTCAGTGGTTTAGAACAGTAAGAATTGTTCTCACATATAAAGTCCCAAATGCTGGTGGGTTGTGGTGGGGAGTACCGTTCCTCTGCCATCTTTAACAAATGGCTTTCAAGGTCATCTTGGGTGTTGACATCTGTCGGCCAGTTGGTAGAAAAGAGAGGAGAAAGTACAGGATTACATGGGAGGCTTTTCTGGGTCAGGCCTGGAAATGGTACACAACACCTGCATCTATATTTCATTGTCTAACTCAGTCTTGTGGCCATAATTAACACAACGGGACTGAGAAATATACCCTAGCTTTGTCCCCAGATCAAAAGGAAGCGGGTTTAATGAACAACTGGACAATCTCAGAAATACTGACATGGCCTGCACTGACCCTGGGAGAAACTGGATTCCGTAATGGGGGCCATAAAACTCTTCTGGTGACCCTGGACATCTTGCATTCCGGGGCGCGGGGTTTTGAGGCACGGACATTGTGTTACTTCCTCCTGTCAGGAATGTGCTCAAGATACCATTTAATGGGGGGGGGGTTTACAAAACTGTATAGAATTTCATCTTTTTAAACCGTGGACAGTCTTTGTGTTTTTTAAATATACACATTGAGATGGTTACCTCAGTGAAACGTGGGATTGTGCCAGATTTTGCTCTGTACCTATTCCAGTGCCTGTCAGAGTGCCTCACACACTCTGAATCTCCATACAAAGAGGCCAAATAAATACATATGTGAATGCACAAAGACGAGAAATACACATGAGCTGTTAATTGTATTTATACCAGGCTACACAATATGTCCCTGCTTGAAGCTGCCCATTCCGATCACTGACTCTCCATATCCTGATGTGATTCTCTTGCCCATCCAGCATTGCCTTGTCTCGTGACTCACCCCTCAGAAAGGATCAGAAACAAAATGACCTAATTATATCCCAGAATTTTTTTTATTGAGAATGTTTATTCGAAAATTATTTTGTTTTAATGTTTACTTAGGGTTGGTTTAAACTGAACTGTTTTAAATATGTCGTTGATTGTAAGCAGTCTCAAATCAAATTCATCACACAAAAAGAATGGGGGCTCCTCAGTTTCCTTCCTTGCAGAAAATAGTTAAACCTTCTTTAAGACCACTGCTTTTCTCTTTCCAATAACTTGCCTACAGATCCTTGGGTGACAGCTTGAGTTTCAGAGACAGCTCGAAGGGTCTCTGCTGGTCACCACACAAGCTTCGTTCACTCCAAGGATAATATTAACTATAAAAACAATCATGACTTCGATACATTTATATATGTCACTGAACAGCCAAGTTGGAAACTTTAATAGAGCATTATTATTTTAATCTCTAGTAAAACTTACACCTGGTATTTAATAGAACATTAAATTTGTAATCAGAGCCTTTCAAGATTAAAAATGGAAAACAAGTCTGGAAGCAACTGCAGATATGACTTCTAAAAATAACTTTTTTTTTTTTTTTTTTTTTTTTTTCTNGCAATGTCTGGTATGGTTGTCCTATTTAGAGAGACATTAATACTACAATCTGTCCTTAATATAATAGCCAAATGCATTGACCACAGCAAGCATTTAGCAAAATGCCTTTGGCCCCAAAACATTTGCTTTTGCCTTTGGCATCCTAGGAAGTAGGATCCTGGGCTCAGGCTTGGAAATGATTAATTCTGAGTGTCTCATGTCAGGATGACTGTTTAACATTTTGATAATCCACAGCTCATGCTATCTGCAGACTGTCCATCACACTGATTGACTAGAGGCAGCCTGTCCTTTACCAGTAGCTGCATTCCACACATGGCACAGTTTTCATAGGTTATGAAGCAATTTATAAAGGTAGCACTCTTAGCTTTAACGTAAGACATCTCAGGACCCATTTATTAGAGAACGTGGTTTGGTCCCAATACATTACCTTAACAGAAGAGCTTGACATAACTTCTTTAAACAGATAAAGATCTTGGTAATGGAAGCTGAGAACTAAACATAAAACTGTACAATAGGATTTGCACATGGCTTTCAACCACTGCCTGCCTTCACACTCCTGTTCGTGCTCCTACTTCTGGTATTTTCCATCCTTCGTGTTCTCTTCTCACCAGTTCATTACCTCTGGATCTTGCTCCCTCCTGAAGTCATTGGTGATGGTTGGGGAGGCAGGTGGGGTTTTCAGATAGAAGAGATGTTTGTATTAATAATTGAAATAATTACCTGGAAACAAGATACTGTTATTAGCCCCATTTTACAAATTATGAAACCAAGGTACAGAGTGACTAAGTAACTTATCCAAGGTCACATAACTAATAAGCAGAAGAACTGGGATATCAACACAGAGGGTCTAGCTTTGCTTGAAACTGCAATGCTCATACATGATACTAGTACCATGGTTATTATTCATCTATAAGTATTGATTGGAAACCTAGTAAGTCCATAACATACAAGTATAGATAGATATCTTATGTAGAATGATAGAACAATAAGTGATGTATGGCTTATGGGGTTTCAGTTATGAGAGCTAGTTCTTGAGAAATCATTGAATGTATTCATTTGAATCTGTTAAATGGGTTATTCCATGCAAAACATTTTGAGACTAGGGAGTTAAGTAAAGTGATGTATTAAGGATTGCGGCAGGAGGGGATATATGTCATATACATATGTTTATGGCAGAAGGCACAGAATTAGGAAGTGCCAAAGGCAGATAAACCTAAGAAGTATGAGATTCACAGGGAAAGATTAGGATTCAAGAAAATAAGGAAGGATTCCAGAATAAAGAGATAATATTTCAGTTGAATATTGAAGGATGGACAGCATTTGAATACAATTGATACGGGATGTCTGTGATGAGGGGTGGAAGGCATGCCAGGCAGCTGGGGGAGCATTTTGAGGGGAAGAACATTATGTTGTTTGACTCTGCACATGGAGAAGTGAAAGTATGCTGAGGTTGGAAAAGTGAATTGTCATGTGGTGGAAGACCTTGAAGAAAAAGAAAGTCCATCTGTCATTTATTGAATACCTAATATACGCCAGACATTTGACATGTTTTTTTGGTCATGTATTCTTCACAACAACCATGAATAGTTGCTGTTTTCTGTATTCTGCCAAGGAAAAAAAACTGGAGCCTAGACAGATCAAGAATCTTGCCCAAGGTCAATTGGTAATATGATAGGATTCAATTCCAGGCTTGCATGAACCTTAACACATGTCGTTTTCCTTCCATCATGCTCTGTTTCTTCTGAAGGCAATGAGGAATCTTTAAAGATTTCTTAAGAGAGGAATCCATGAGTATATATACTCCTTAGGCACTAATTTGCTTAATGATCAGGAAGGAGACAAAGCTAAGAGGTACTAGGGGCCTCACGTAGAAGAATGGGGACAAAGAAATGGTCTGCCGGACGCGGTGGAACTAAACTCTGCAAGGCTTAGTATTGTTTAGATACAGTAGGAGGGGTTGGTAAACATAAACTGGGTGATCTATTTCTGTCTCTGAGTTTTGCGGTTAAACCTCCATTCTTATCCTCCTGCTGCTAGCCTTTGTAATTTCTGACCTTTCCTTGAGCCATTGCCTGTTCTTCCAGCTTATCACCAGAGTGTTTCCTTAAAAAGATAGAACCATATTGCACTAAATAAAATCTACCCCTAAGCTCCTTGCATCAACCTTTCAATGGAGTATGTGTTCTTATGGGACAGTAGTTCTCCCTCAGTTGAAATTAGTACACAATCAAGTCCCCAGCATGGCAGACTATTGAGTGTTGTCCTGGGGCCCAGGGAAAAGAACCTGGATAAGGGATTTTCTGGCAATTGCGGGGGAAGTAAGGAGGAAGGACAAAGAACAGAGAAAGAAGATGTTTTAGTTTTGTTTTTGATTCCAGCTCAATTCTGTTATGAAGGCCCCATGGTCAGAAACAATGGCACTGGATGAGCTAAGAGTCCTACCATCAGGAATGAAGCCGGCTCTCATTGTAGTATTGGGTCATCGAGATTTAAAGCAAGCCAGGTAATCATTCCTGCCGTCCCAACTCTCCCTCCACTGCTAGCAAGTTAATACGTGGATTTTGGCTTATAATCCACTCTGAAAAAATCTCTAAACATTTTATAATGGGATTCATCCATTAGTGAGACCATGGAACAAAATAACACAAATTATAGCTTGATGTGAAATATTTGCTTTGCCCCTTGGGGATATACTTCATCTCCGGAAGTAGAGGTCATAGCCTAAATTAGCCTATGGTGACTAAAGTAGAGTATATCATTCAGCCACTTAACAACAGAGAAATGATGACTTGACCAAAAGCACGCACAACTACTGAAAGAAAAAGAAAAACAAAACAAAAACCTAACTGGAATTAGAGCAAGTAAGAGGGAAATACTTCCATGACTCACTCACTGTTTAAAATATCCGGGAAATTTTTCTGTTAAGTCTGATTTGGCATTCATGGTACCTCTAATTCCCACAAAATTAATGTGTGAGCTTGAATAGATTTTGTGTTCACTTGTAACTTGCAGTAACCTGGCAGTTTTGGCTGTTGAATGATTTACAAGTTAGATATGAACTTCCATATACATCTTAAGCCTTATTAAACTATAGATGCCTTAAGTTAGGACTTAACTATATAGCTTATTAGTGGTGGTAGTTACTATATTTTAAAAATAGCTACTTCTTTCCCTTAACCTACAGGCATTTTGGGAACCTCTAAAGGAATGAATTTCAGTAAATTTGGTACCAAAGGCTCCAACTAGGTTCCATAGTAGGGTTGGTACCAAACCCTCCCAAGGCTGCTTAAGGGCAAACATTTCCTGCTCTTTGTTATAAAACCCAGGTGTTTTTCAGGCATTGGATTATGTTTAAGCAGAACAGTCTCACCAAACTGTACAAAACTCTGAAGTTAAACTAATGATATATAACCAGTTTTTAAAAGAAAATTCTTGATTTTGGCCAAAGCCTTAATATCTGAGTAGTCTAAGATTATTACTTTGAATTTTTTCTTCATTACTCCGTCATAACTGGTAAAAAATTTTTTTATCTTTGCTCTTAAAAATGGACGCATGCCATGCCGGGGCGCCTGGATGGCTCAGATGGTTGAGCGTCCAATTCTTGGTTTCTGCTCAGGTCATGATCTCAAGGGCATGAGGTGGAGCCCTGCCTCAGGCTCCCTGCTCAGTGGAGAGTCAGCTTAAAGATTCCCTCTGCCCCTCCCCTCTCTCTCTCTCTCTGTCTTTCTCTCTCTCTTACTCTCTTTCTCTTTCAAATACATAAATAAATAAATCTTTTTTAAAAACTGGAACCATGCCTCTTAGGGTTTCCCAGTGTAACTCACTTAGACTCATGATGGCATTCCTTGGCCTTACAAAATCCAATAATGAGCAGAAACCTTCACTTTTTTAAAAAAAAGATTTTGTTTATTTATTTATTTGACAGAGAGAGCACAAAAATGCGGAGTGGCAGACAGAAGGAGAGGGAGAAGCAGGCTCCTACTGAGCTTGGAGCCCGATGTGGGGCTCGATCCCAGGACCCTGAGATCATGACCTGAGCCGAAGGCAGACGGTTCATTTTCTGAGCCACCCAGGTGCCCCAAACCTCCACTTTCGTGGTGTTATAAGCAAGAAGCCAGTTAGGCATGTGAACAAGTGTATGCGGTGAAGGGAGCTTGGTTAGGGCTTTTGCAGGATGCTAAAGGAAGCTCAAGAATATATTTGTCCTGGTGTCTTAGTTTGTCTTTCACATCCTAAAGTGCCAGCCGGACAAGGAGGGCAGCATAGTGGGGCGTGTGTTACACGGTAGTTGTTAGAGGGCGGGATCCGGGGTAGGTGAACTGTCCTGGGAGGGTCGTGGAGCAGTGACTGAAGGATATGATGATGAATAAGGAAATGTCACTCTTTCCAATTCTGGCGATTCGTGGCTTTCTCATTCCTTTGTCTTTGCTTCTTTCACGTTGACACCATGGCTGGAGATACAGGGGAGGGAACGGCCTCCGTGACTGAGAACAGTGACGTTTCCAATTTTCCATTCTCCAATGTTAGATGACAGTACGTGCTTTTGGTGCTGCCTGACACAGCTGTGCTGGCAATCCCTTATCCGTGCAGATTGTCCTTACATGATACATTTGCCAAACACACACTGAGCACTTACTATGTGCACCAGCTTTGTCAAAGTGTAGAGGACACAGACCTGCTGCTCAAGGACACACAAGGAGTGGGGAGGGCAGACACGAAGACAGGTAATTATGCTGTCTTGCGGTGCTGGGGGGGTAACGGAGGCATGCCTACAGAAGCACCGCTAGGAAGCCACAGCGGCCTCGCCAGTGGCTGGGAAGCAAGTGCTACCTGCCTTGCCTGCTTCCTCTCTGGACCAGCCTTCGTCCCAGGGAAGTGGTGGGTACCAAGAGGCAATCCAGAAAGGCGGTTATCAAAGCAGAACTTCCACACTGGATGTGCATTGTTGGAAGCTAATCAGAATGCACTCCTTCCCTAGTCCATTAAGCTAGTAACACAGCAGGAGAAGAAAGCCGCAGTATGTCACTACAAAGACTGTTGGGCCAAAGCCTGCCTTTGTTTGATGAGTTTCCTTTGTATGTGCCTTCTCTGGTCTTTTCCCAACATCCTTTTATTATCAGGGAAGAACACTGTGACCCTCTGCACAGGGTTAAAATAACAAGTAGCTCAAATGAAGGTTGAATTTTGCTGACCTTTTTACATCCTCCCTATAACTGCTGTCTGTATCAGCAAAGCGGGGGAGGGGGGGATGGGGGGGTATGGGAGGGGCACTTCTCCCAGCTTCCAGCATGTTGTTGAAGCCCTCAAGGCAATTAAAGTCTCTTTTGCTCTTTTAAGTTGATGTAAACATATCACCCTTTCCACTCCCGGCCATTCCCCCTCTTCCCCTCATCCCTACTCTGTCGCCAAGTTGTTTCTAATATCCTTGGGATCATTTACTCCCCATTCCATCTCAGAACTTTGACCCATGTACGAAACTCCAGAAGTCTGTCTCTTACAGTTCCTGTGGATCCCTGCAGTTTTCCCTCTGTTCAGGGCATACTTTTACCTTCCAGGGGGTGGGTCATTAGTACCCATGATCTTCACTGTGAGGTTAAAAAAAAGTCTATAAGAAATGTGATACATGCTGCTTGCTTATAGACAGAAGAATATCATTTGCTACCATCTTATTAATGGAAACGGAGTAGGTCTTCAACAAGCTGATTGACAGACATGGGCTAAAATCTTCTATGTGCAAGGCATTATGCGGGCCCCTTAAGGGCACGTGTAGAAAAACATGCATTCTCCTAAATGATATTAAGTCAGGAATTGCTGAGGTGATCTTGGAAGTTTCCGTGTTCTCCCCTGTACTCTTTTTTTGGGGGGTAAGGGAGGTGGCGAAGAGGCCTTTCATCCTGTTTTTGACCTGCCGCAGCTGCTTCTCTGTCTCTACTACCCCCATCCTCCACAGCCAGATCCCGAATTCTTTTCTCATTTGTGAGTATTTCAGGTGGAAGGTCGGCTGTGCATTAGTGCTGGGAGTCTCTGAGAAAGAGAAGGGAGGAGGGGTGAGCAGCCCCTGTGCATGACTCTGGGCATCTTCCTCACGCTCTAAAACTATGTCTATACCAGCCAGTACTTTCGAGTTCATTTTCCTCTTCACTCCCATGTTTCTAAGGGAAAAATGCTCTTAACAGTCAAAGTTTTTTTTTTTCACTGAAATATAGATGAATTAAAAATTCTGCCTAAAACAAAGACCTCACACTATACCATCTCTGGTTGGCCCCCCTTTCAGCAACTTTGAATTTTGTCTCCTACAGGAGAGACCTATGGCAGCTTCTTTCTTCTCCTCAGTGTCCACAGCATTAATCTGGATGGACACCTATGGGAAACCCCGAAGGGAACAAGTGATCTCTTCCGAGGGGGGAAGAATGCAGCAGATCTCTTCCGAGGGGGGGAAGAATGCAGCAGCGTACTGTCCCCAGGGGAAAGGGAAGGGGCAGCTCTGAGGGAGGGGGGCCTCAAGAGAGAGCTTGAGAGGGAGCTAAGGCCTCCTCAGGGCCTGACTGGTGGCTTTCAGATATGTCCCCAGGGACTCACCCTCCTCTAGCTCTCTCTGAACCGGAAAAGCAGTGCTTCTCCAACTTTCCTGTGCATGCAAATCATCTGGGCAGTTGTGTTCAAATGTGGTTTCAATTCAGGAGCTCTGGGGTGGAGCCTGAGATGAGCATTTCTAACCCGTTCTCAGGTGATGGTTTTGCTTCTGGTCTAAGGATCACTTCACACTCTTTGAATAGCAAGATTGGGACGTACCCTTCAGTATGTAAAATGAAGCGGAGTAAGAAGATATTTGAAGTCAAACCATCCAAACTTTGCAAAATTGATTTATAGGTGGTGCCGAATTCCATCTTTCTGCTCCAGTTCCCCTCTCCCCCCCTCCTTGTCTGAAGGTTGGCAGCAGCTCCATCAGGCCTCTCTGCTATAAATGAACCCAAGTTACCCTGAGATGAGGTCACATTTTCCAAAGACATGTTTCTAGTCTGTGGTGAAGGGTGGGGGGGTCTGTCTGAGCAGTTGAGGCCTGGGAAGTGTAGCTTGTGTAAGACAGAGCAGAGTCTGGACAGAGCTTGGATTTGAGGACATTGCCCAGGCAGAGAAAGTAGGGGGCCTGAGCAGCTGCGTGGGCTTTTCTAGTCCAGTCTCCTGGACTTGTGGAAATAGACTCTGCTGGCCTGCGTCTGGCATCCCAGTGGCCTGCAGCTAGAAAAAAAAGTCTCTGTCATTTCAGTTGGCACCTACAAGTTTAGAGTTTACGTTTCTTAGAGAGGGATGAATTAGCCAGATTTTCATCCACACCTTTTTGAAATTATGCTCCCTGTAGATATGGCCTTTCAGAGTACACTATTGTGATTCATAAGAAATATATATTTGGACATTCTGATGGCCAAAGTATATTTCTCATGTATATTTGGTCTTTGTCTAAGATTCCTGGCTCCCAGCTCCTAAAACCTTGGAATTTCCTGTGATAAGAAGCAAAAAGGTCTTCTGTGATGTTAATGAGATGACTTTTGGAAGCCATTAGGTAACCTAAGGATGGGGGCTGGTTGCCAGGAGAATCCACCAAGTGATTAGAGGGTTGGAACTTCAAATCTCACCTCCCTGGGAGGGGAGAGGGACTGGACACTGAGTTCAGTTGCCAAGGCCAATGATTTCATCAGTGATGTGTACGTAATGAAGCCTCCGTAAAAACCCAAATGGACTGGGTTTCTAGAGCTTCTGGGCTGGTGAACACATGGATATGTGGGGTGAGCAGTATGCCTTGGGAGAGCATAAATGCTCTGCCCATTCCCACATACCTTGCTCTGTGCCTTTCTTCCATCGGGCTACATGTGAATTGTATTCTTTTATCATAAATTGGCAATCTAGCAAGTAAACAAGCTTCTGGAGTTCTGTGAGCCACTCTAGCAAGTTAATCGTACTCAGGGAGGGGATTATTGGAACCTCCAAACCCTAGCCAGTAGATCAGAAGCACTGGTAAACCTGGACTTGAGAATAGTGCCTTAAGTGGGAGGGATGTGGTGGTGGTGGGGTCTTGTGGGACTGAGCCTTTAACCTGTGGAATCTGATGCTATCTTTGGGTGGATACTGTCAGAATTGAGTTGACTTGCAGGACACCAAGTGGGTGTCCAAAGAATTGCTTGTTGCTGTGGGGGAGCCCTCCCAGCCCAATGTTGAAGAATTGGTCCCAGAACCAATAGAGCACCTTGAGTCCCGATATCACATATTCTCAATACAATGAAAATATTTTTAAAAATTCCCAAAATTTATTTGAGAAGAATCTAGTTAAAATTACATAACTTTTTGTAGATATTTACTGAGCGTTGCTATGTGGAGTCTCTGGGTTGAGTACTTGGGAATACAGTTGTCAACCAAATGAGGTGGTAGCTGCCCTCATGGGACTGCCTATAGTTTAGTTGGGGAGACAGCCACTTAACAATTGATATTAGTCTGTTGGGGCGTGGGGGGCTGTCTTAAGAAAATAACCACAGACTTGTTTTCTCATAGTTCTCGATGCTAGAAGTCAAACATCAAGGTTTCAACTCGTTCAGTTTCTGATGAGAACCCTCTCCCTGGCTTGCAAATAGCTACCTTGTCTTGGTTCTCACATGGTCTTTCTTCAGTGCATGTACGAAGGGAGAGATAGAAATAAAGATAGAGATAAAGATAGAGATAGGAGGGGGGGAGAGATAGAGAGAATCCTGTGGATCAGACCCGACTCTCATGATCTCATTTAACTATAATTACTTTCTTAGAGGCCCTGTCTCTATATTCAGCCACCACACTGGGTTTAAGGCCTCAACATATGCATTTTGGGAAGTACGCAAACATTTAGTCTATAATATAAACACACAAATAATACCTAATTACAAACTATGGCATATGCCAAGAAGGAAAAAGATAGAGGCTCTTTTTAAAGCATATTCCTTGGAACTGTTCCTTTCCTTTATCCACCAAAAATATAAATCAGTAAAGCTAGGAGGATAAAATTGAGAATGGTAGTATATTTTATATTCATTTTTGGAAACCTGAGTCTATTTTATTCATACTTGCTCCCATGTCCACATAATAATTTTTGACTTTCTTCAAGAGAATAGGATTGTTTTGTGATATATAACTATGACCATTGCCTGACTCTTAAAATGTAATTAATAGATGCCTTATGTATATAAGTACTGGGCATTTTAGTATTTAGTGAAACTAGGGAAAGGGAAAAATAACATTTCATATCTGACAAGAGTTCCTACTCCCAAATTTTGCTTACATTTTGTTTAGCATCTAAAGGTCCTGGTTATATGAGTTGAAAACCTTTTTGTTATCATGGTTGTTATTCATGTAAAAAGGTATAATTAAAAACACATCAATGTGAATTTCAATTTTTCAGACTTAGTTTTACAAAAATTAAATATAACGTCACTCTTTGGCTGAAGAAAAATCAACTTGAGAAATTTCTAGTTTTTATCCAAACCAAAACAAACCTGGATGAGTAAGAAGGAGACTACTGAACATGAGACTGTATATTATGTGCACCTTGCTATTATTCCGAACTTTAAAATGCACTATTAAGGCTTGTTTACAAGCACAGAGGTCAGTCTTCTTTTTATCATGCAATGCCCAGGTCACACATCCTGTTTCTGTTGGGAAGGATGGGAGTCCCCTGATTGATTGAGGCCTCTCTTTCAGAGAATAGGGAAGGTATGTATCCTATCCCCACTGCCAAGGAAAGGGAGAGGTCTTGGGGAAGCCTAAAGAACATAAAATTTGACTTTCTTACTGTACTTTTCACGAGACCACTCTTAGAGAATTGTGTTCAGTTTTTGAATAACCATTTAAAATAGATATTGAAGAGGGAGAATTATTCAGGATGGAGAACGAGACACTAAGGGAGCATACAGCTAACTCTATAACGGGAAGAAGGGAGATTATTAAGATTAATTCCCTTGGTTCTCACCCATAATGCTGGGTGGGATGGGGAAATTAGAGCAGTACCTGAGAGTGTGTCTACATGCCTGATGGCCAAGTAGAATCCTTGTGGGGATACAAAACTTGGATTAATAGGTGAAAATTTCAGGATCATAGAAATTTCACAATGTGAGAAAGAGCTTTGAAACCATGAGGACTGTTCATAAATGAATTGGGCTATTTTGGGTAGAGGAGGAAATGTTGTTGGCCTCTCCGTAGGGGTTCCGAAAATCAAAGTCCGATGTGGAGTGAAGATAGTATACATGATAAAGAAGATCCTGGTCCAACAGCTGAACTATGGGTTAGTAGTCTCTCTCCCCGTGCTGAGATTTTATGATTTTTCCTCAACCCCAACGATAAGACAAAGCTAAGTCAGATTTCCCTTCTGAGATGAGCTCTCAGGTCAGTGTGAGTAGCAGGTGATGATTTCACCAGATCCTCAGAGACCATGCTAGCCTACTTTTAGATTATTCATCATGTCAGTTCCTCTGACTATGATCTTCTATAGACCACCATAATTACATAAGCCAGATTCTTTCATTGCCTAAATAACTTTACTGATAATAAATTAAGCATTTAGAAACTAAAGTACGGATGGGGACGAGGGACTCTAATTAGGCATTTTTTCAGTGACCTCACTGTTGCACTAGTGACCTCAGAGTGTAATGTAGTATCAGTGGTTCAGATCATAGTAGAATGAAGTCCACTTATAGCCTCCTACATACATGATCAATTGATTTTCAATTATGGTATCATGGCAATTCAATGGAGAAAGGATAATTTTTTCAGCAAATGGTGATACATTAGATAGCCAAGTGCAAAAAAAAAATGAGACTCTATTTATCTCATATCATATAGAAAAATTAACTCAGATCGATTACAGACCAAAGTATAAGAATTGAAAACGTAAAATTTCTATAAGAAAATATAGGTGCAACATCCCAGTAATTTTGGATTTGGTGATTATTTCTTAACTAGGGAATGAAATACACAAATTATAAAAGAAAAAAATAAACTGGATCCCATCAGCATTTAGAAGGATTTCTCTTCAAAAGACACTTAAAAAAGTAAAAAGGCAGCATGGACAGGAGGAAGGTATTTGCAAAATATCTGACAAGAACATGTATCTACAATGTGTAAAGAACCCTTACAAGGCAGTAAAAAGACAACCCAATTTAAAAAACAGGAAAAGATTTGAACTGACACTTCACCAGAGATGGTGTATATGACAAGATGCTTACTGTCATCAGAGAAATTAAAGACTTTGATATGAATGTTTTTAGCAGCTTTATTTGTAATTGCTAAAAATTAGAAACAAATGTCCATTAGCAAGTATATAGTGAAACAAATTATAGTATTGACATACAACAGAGCACTTCTCAGCAACACAAAGGAATAAACTATTGATGAGTGCAACAATGTACGTGAAACTCAAACTGTATCTGCTGAGTGAAAGAAGATGGAGAAGAAAGTGTACACTGTTTCATTTGCTTTATATCATTCTTTGAAAATATTCAAACGAACATGAAAAGATAGAAAGCAGATCAGTGGTTACCCCTGAATAAACAAAGGGAAAGGGATGGATTACAACGAGGTGCAAGGAAGCTTTTAGTGGTGTGGATTCCTTATCTTAATAGATTCATTATCTTGATTGCAGTGTGTTTCATAAATGAACACATATGTCAAAATTCAGCAAATTGTATTCTTTAACTGGTGCAGCTTATCAGTCATCAGTTCTATCTCAGTAAAAAGATTTATATATATACATGCATATGCACACATGCACACACATATACAGATACACTCACATTACGTGTATACACTCACACATGCATGACCATATGCTCTTAGTCAAGTTAATAAACTCTCTGCCCTCAGTTGGATTGTGTATAAAATGGTAATATATTACTTTCCATTTATTTATTTATTTATTTATTTATGATCTGTTATTCACCATACAGTACATCTTTAGTTTTTGATGTAGTGTTCCATGATTCATTGTTTGCGTATAACACCCAGTGCTCTATGCAATACGTGCCCTCCTTAATACCCATCACCGGTCTAGCCCATCCCCCCACCTCCTCCCCTCTAACACCCTCAGTTTGTTTCCCTGAGTCCATAGTCTTTCGTGGTTAATTTCCCCGTTCCTTCTCCTACAGATCTCCCTACATTATGTTCCACAAATGAGTCAAACCATATGATAATTGTCTTTCTCTGCTTGACTTATTTCATTTAGCATAATCTCCTCCAGTCCAATCCATGTTGATGCAAACGTTGGGTAATCATTCTTTCTGGTGGCTGAGTAATATTCCATTGTATAGATATATTACTTTCCTGGTGGAGAGCAATGGTGCTGAGCACAGAGCAAGAGCTCAGTAAACATTAGCTAGGATTTGGTGATCATTTTAAGCCTATCGATATTATTCTGCCTGTCTGTTTTTACTTCATTTTTGAGAGCATCTGTTACTAGGAATAAGATTGTGCTTCTTCAAGAGCTATTTTCTGGAGTTCTTCATTTGCTTGTTTTGGTTTTTGTTTTTTTGCTTGTTTGGTTGCAAAATCTGACTCTTATGGAAGCCTGAATAGAACAGATGAGTGAAGAAGCCTTTCACATGCCATTCACAGGCTTGAGAAGGAAAAGCCTTGTGCTCAGAAACTTTCCATCCTCCTCCACAGCTGAAATGCCTCCCTTGGCTGAAATGCTTCCCTCAGCATTTCTGTTTTGAACACCCTCTCTTGAGGGATCCTAACCCAGCTGCAAGAATTCACTGTGGGTTGAAACCTGGCAGATTAAATCTTGGGGAGGGAAAGTGATTTGAAAGTAATATTTATTCTTAAAATGAAAAACAAGTATTGCACATTTTTATTATTTTCTGCATTCCAATTAAATTGTTGGGGATTTTGCCTCTCAGTGATAATTAGACACTTGGATTTGCCAAATGGCAGATTTCTTTTACTTCTTTTAATTTTCTGAAAGAAAATAGACTAAGCTATAACTTTTCAAAATCAGCTCTTCTTTAACATCTTATTATTGCTCAGGGTTTATGTCTATTTGTGGTTTAAATGAATCTTGCTACAGAAGGTCGAGAAAATCATTTAACTTATTTTATATTAAATTTTGCATTATTTGAGCAAAGACTGAAATAGCATTTTTTATTTTAATGCCATAAAACTCTGTGTCATTTTTCTCCCATTCCCATTTTGTTAACAGAGAAAGAAAACAGAAACCTTGCTGTGTACTGGTTGCCTATCATTGAGACTATGGTGATTGTTTTCTTTGGTTGTGTCCTTGCTCTTCTGTCATTCAGAGTACGCTCCCCACTGCCTACTTTGGATCCCCAACTGCACCTCCATCAATTCTGATTAACATCGTCCTGTACCTGCAACATTCATCATACATCACATCACATGACGGTACTATTACCGATACCATAGCTGGTGGATTAACATAAATGGTGTTATCCACAACAATGAGGCTGCCTACTTGGGTTTGCAGGTCAGGAAATTGCTGCTGATTCATATCTTAATTTCAAAAGACATCTGACAGTATTTTTCACTAGATTCTAAGATTCACGGCCAGCTAGAGAAATGGCTTCTGATTGGTATTTTGTGGGTTTGTAACTACTTGAAAGGAGTCAAATAATGAATCCCTACCAAACCAGAAGAAGGACTCTAGTAGTAATAAGCTTGCTTGCTTGCAGGTAGCTTAAAGTGATAACATTTGCATAAGACAGAGATGACTTTGTAAGATAACAGAGAAGAGAGAGCCAACTTACTGTAGAGAAGAGTCTCTGTGATGGAGGGCAAATGGAACTCAGTGGACTTGTTCTCCTAACATTTTCCAAAAAACTCACACATACACCACACTTAACTACACAACTTCAGAGAAAGACTCAAGAGTTTTAGTGAAGTAATGGGAATCAATGGTAAGACATGTTTGTCAGACAAAAACTAATGAGATCTTGGACTNCACCCTCAGTTTGTTTCCCTGAGTCCATAGTCTTTCGTGGTTAATTTCCCCGTTCCTTCTCCTACAGATCTCCCTACATTATGTTCCACAAATGAGTCAAACCATATGATAATTGTCTTTCTCTGCTTGACTTATTTCATTTAGCATAATCTCCTCCAGTCCAATCCATGTTGATGCAAACGTTGGGTAATCATTCTTTCTGGTGGCTGAGTAATATTCCATTGTATAGATATATTACTTTCCTGGTGGAGAGCAATGGTGCTGAGCACAGAGCAAGAGCTCAGTAAACATTAGCTAGGATTTGGTGATCATTTTAAGCCTATCGATATTATTCTGCCTGTCTGTTTTTACTTCATTTTTGAGAGCATCTGTTACTAGGAATAAGATTGTGCTTCTTCAAGAGCTATTTTCTGGACTTCTTCATTTGTTTGTTTTGGTTTTTGTTTTTTTGCTTGTTTGGTTGCAAAATCTGACTCTTATGGAAGCCTGAATAGAACAGATGAGTGAAGAAGCCTTTCACATGCCATTCACAGGCTTGAGAAGGAAAAGCCTTGTGCTCAGAAACTTTCCATCCTCCTCCACAGCTGAAATGCCTCCCTTGGCTGAAATGCTTCCCTCAGCATTTCTGTTTTGAACACCCTCTCTTGAGGGATCCTAACCCAGCTGCAAGAATTCACTGTGGGTTGAAACCTGGCAGATTAAATCTTGGGGAGGGAAAGTGATTTGAAAGTAATATTTATTCTTAAAATGAAAAACAAGTATTGCACATTTTTATTATTTTCTGCATTCCAATTAAATTGTTGGGGATTTTGCCTCTCAGTGATAATTAGACACTTGGATTTGCCAAATGGCAGATTTCTTTTACTTCTTTTAATTTTCTGAAAGAAAATAGACTAAGCTATAACTTTTCAAAATCAGCTCTTCTTTAACATCTTATTATTGCTCAGGGTTTATGTCTATTTGTGGTTTAAATGAATCTTGCTACAGAAGGTCGAGAAAATCATTTAACTTATTTTATATTAAATTTTGCATTATTTGAGCAAAGACTGAAATAGCATTTTTTATTTTAATGCCATAAAACTCTGTGTCATTTTTCTCCCATTCCCATTTTGTTAACAGAGAAAGAAAACAGAAACCTTGCTGTGTACTGGTTGCCTATCATTGAGACTATGGTGATTGTTTTCTTTGGTTGTGTCCTTGCTCTTCTGTCATTCAGAGTACGCTCCCCACTGCCTACTTTGGATCCCCAACTGCACCTCCATCAATTCTGATTAACATCGTCCTGTACCTGCAACATTCATCATACATCACATCACATGACGGTACTATTACCGATACCATAGCTGGTGGATTAACATAAATGGTGTTATCCACAACAATGAGGCTGCCTACTTGGGTTTGCAGGTCAGGAAATTGCTGCTGATTCATATCTTAATTTCAAAAGACATCTGACAGTATTTTTCACTAGATTCTAAGATTCACGGCCAGCTAGAGAAATGGCTTCTGATTGGTATTTTGTGGGTTTGTAACTACTTGAAAGGAGTCAAATAATGAATCCCTACCAAACCAGAAGAAGGACTCTAGTAGTAATAAGCTTGCTTGCTTGCAGGTAGCTTAAAGTGATAACATTTGCATAAGACAGAGATGACTTTGTAAGATAACAGAGAAGAGAGAGCCAACTTACTGTAGAGAAGAGTCTCTGTGATGGAGGGCAAATGGAACTCAGTGGACTTGTTCTCCTAACATTTTCCAAAAAACTCACACATACACCACACTTAACTACACAACTTCAGAGAAAGACTCAAGAGTTTTAGTGAAGTAATGGGAATCAATGGTAAGACATGTTTGTCAGACAAAAACTAATGAGATCTTGGACTGCATTTGAAGAAGGATATCAGAATTTCTGTGTTCATTTCTGGGTAACTTCTCTTTAAAAAAACAAAAAACAAAAACAGATATTATTTTTAAGTAATCTCTACACCCAACATGGGGCTCGAATTTACAACTCAGAGATAAGAATCACATGCTTTACTAACTGAGCCATCCAGGCACCCTCCTGGGCGCCTTCTCTGAAAGAAGACATACAACTAGGGAGGATTAGAACATACAATTTGATGGGTTCTTTTAAGAACTGGAGGGTTTTTTTTTTTTCCTGCAAAATAGAAGACTGTGTGGGAATATAATTGTTGCCTTCAAATATCTGAAGCGCTATCACCAGAAGAATAGATTACATTCCTCTTTTTTTATTCTTCCCAAGTACAGAATCCAAAGCCACGGTGATAGTGATAGGGAAGTAGATGATGGTTCAGTGTTAGGAAAATTGTGCTTTGACTTAGATCTTTTGTGGGACAGGACAGATTTCTTTGGAAAGTAGTGATTTTCTTCACCCAAGGAAAATTCAACCAGAGACTGCACAAACCCTTTGGGTTCGTTTAGATTAGCATTTCTCACAGCATGTCCTGCAGATCATTACCCTCGTGAGATAGTCCCCAAGATGAGTCAGCCAGCTTTGAGAGACACAGAACAGAATATTACTCACACAAATTTTCACAACGTATGTCAACATATTAGAGGTTCTGAAAGTCCCACGATAAAGACGCCTATTTAACTTTGTGTAACCTAGCGTATCTCAAATTTATTTAAGTCCTAAAAATGTCCTCATGTTGTGGAACAAGTATACTTCAGAAAACACATTGAGGAATACAATTAAAGCAGGTGGATCTGATGGCTTTGATTCCATGAAACTATTTTCTTCATATTTACTAACACATTCATGTGTTGATTAATATGTGTGTGTGTGTGTGTATCCATGTATCAGAGGGTGGATTTTAAAGCATGTTTATATATAACTGACAATTTTGAAACATAGATTTCATCAGTTTTATTGGCACAATGAAGAAATAATCCTTCAAGGATCCCAAATGCCTAAAGAAAACTACAATTCTTAACTTTCCCTCAGAGAGGTCATGAAAGCCAAATATATTCACCACACATCATCAACTGCTCATCAACAGAAAAGTAAGGCCATAACCCCAGAACTATTTTTTTCCTTCTCCCCTTCCCTCCCTGCCATTTAGGCAAAAAGCCAATTTCTTGAAAATGGTGAGGGAGCGCAGGAATGGATGTGAGAGAATACAGGGTTGAATCACTTCTTAAACATCTGGTTTTATTTTTGTGCAAGCACCATGCACAGAACTTAATTAATGTGACTGAAAATAACCGCGTGTCTCTTGAAACATGAGGTGGACCTTGTGTATGTGAGCTGCTCTTTCCCGAGCGCTCTGACCCTGTGCTCCTCATCACCCAGTCAGGTTTTAGTCAGCAGCAGGAGTTATGGACATGCATATAGCACTTTCCTTTCCTCTTCTCTTTTCTTACTTTCTGTTTTTCTTTTCCTGTAGTTTCCTTTCTAGAAACTACTACTTTGGCAAGGGTTGAGGACTGAGTCATGGACGTGCCCTTACTCACGTCTTCTGTAATTTGAAACCAGAATCTGAAGCAAATTCCAATACAGCTGTGACAGGCAGCCGTTTGGCTCTTGAAACGCTATCCACACACATATACACACACCTGCAAAGCTGTTTTTCTTATTCCTCTGGAAGCTTCTAGGACTGGGAGGGCATGTAGATAGGAAGCAGCTAGGATAATGCCTTTCCTTCTGTACAGAATTTTTCTGTTTGTTTTAAGTTGTGATTGGTACCATGCTGATCAAGAAGAAACATTGTTTCCAGAATATAGAACACACTGCAGCTGATCTCCAGCGTTTATCCCCATAGACACTATAATTTTTTAAATCTGATAAGCTGCTCCAGGAGAATACTTGTGTGAATATTTTCTGTGACTATTACATATAAATACCTCAATACAGTTTGCCAAATAGATGAAAATTAATAGCTTTGAAATAGGCCAAAAACATGGTATCAAGCTGAAATTTTAGCTTTTCCCATCTCTGTCTCTCTTATTTTAATGTACTTAGTTATTAACATCAGAGTCCATCAATAGTCTACGAAGTAAAAAGGATCTCTAATAAAATGAAACAAAATCTAGTGTTATTTTCAAACCATTCTTCTTAAATTAACAGAATCCTTTTTTCAAATGAAATCTTTTGAATGATTGTGATTTTAAAGATATATTTATTTATTTTAGAGAGAGAGGGAAAGAGAAAGAGTGTCTGTGAAGGGTAAGGAGGGGCAGAGGGAGAAGGAGAGAGAAATTTAAGCAGACTCCTTCCTGAGTGGGGAGCCGGACTCAAGTCCATCTAAGATCACGACCTGAACTGAAACCAAGAGTCTGACACTTAACCAACTGTGCCACCCAGGTGCTCAACACCCCATTAAAAAAAAAAAAAAGATTATTTATTTGAGAGAGAGAGAGAGAGGAATGATTGTGATTTTAAAAAGAAGGAAAGGGAGGAAGGAAGGAAGGGGAGAGAAGGAGAGAAAGAAAAAAAGAAACAAGAAATAAAGGAGAAAAGAAAAGAAAAGGAAAGAAAAGAAAAAAGAAAGGAGCAGTAAATGGAGAGAGCTGTGAGGGTTAAGCCATGCCTCTTCTGTGTCTGTAGTCCTAGATTCACGTCTGCGGTACCTCGAGGAACTTGGTGTGGAAACCACTACTCTAGAAATGGGACATCAGAAGGCCTATATGCACTAGGAAGGATGAAATGAGCTCTGTTTGATGAAGTATAAGGCAAATCTAGATCAAGAGCCAAAAAAATTACCTCTTGTTTTTGAATAATATGGCCTACCATATATTTTGTTTTTCTAAACGTTATTACAACCCAAACCAGTGAAATGTACAAGTGTATTCTTGGACTACCTATCCCAAGCAGTAGTAGGCCTCAGGGTAACCTAGAGCTTTATTAAACACATGTTTTGGACTCAGTCCCAGAGGCTCTGAATTGGTACATCTCAAGGGGGATTTGGCATCTGCATCCAAAAAAAATTAAAATTAATTAATTAAAAAAACCTCTGTGGGTGAGTCTTTTGTACCCCTGGGTTTAGAAACTATTGCTCTAGGTTACTTTTTAGCCCTCCCCACCAAAAGGCATAATTGTACAGTCACTGGCTCTTTAGTGTGAAATAGTACTTTTGATTACCAGCATGATTCTGGTACTAGAGAATAAAGATTAAAGGCCTACTCTGTCATTTTATTCCTAATGTCTGTAATTTTTTTCACATTCTTGATGCTGTCAGTTCTGTCCACTGCTTATATCTACTGTAAGAAAAAATACTTACAAGATTAAAAAAATAAGACAAAATCTTACTCTAAAGAGGAAGATGTATTAATCTCTCTAGAACAAAAAACAGGTATCTTGAGTACCATAGTAGAGTGAAAACACAGCTGTGTGAGAACTCAGTGGGGTGGACTTACTGTGTCTAGAAGTATTACATGAACATGGGGTAAGTAATAACTGAGTCCTTCCTTGGAAACAGTAGATTTCTTTGCTGTGTCAAAGCAGGTATAATATAGAAAGGAGTCTGAAAGCAGAGGAAACCTAATGAATATGGATAGAGGTTCATAGCATGCTAAGGGTAATGAGGAGGCCGATGCAGCTCAAGTCACAGAAGAAGCAGAGAAGGTCCTTAAGAGTGATGGTCAAGTGGTCAAGTTTGGGTTCTTTTTGAAAGTCTCAGGCAGAAACATCATGTGGAGATGAGGAATGTTTGGGAATGATGGTCTACCGGTAAGCAAAGAACATGAATGGGATGTGGCTATGTTCAACATGATAGGAGGAAGATTTGTATTCATGTTGAAGGAGTCTGGGACCATGAAGAGTAGATGGAGTTGGGATGAGAACACTCAACTGACATTGAACTGGTGACACTATGGCGATTTGGGAAGACTGAAGATGCTATGGGTATGAGAAAGCGTACAGTAGGCATGGGCTTGGTCTGATGGTTCTGATGGGCCAGAACATGGCTCGATGTGTGGTAAAAACATAACTCCTTACCCTTAGCTACAGTGATTTTTAACTTCAAAGACCGCATATTTGTTTTAAAATGAAAGATACATTTTTTGACTATTTGGTTCTTAAAATTACTTGAGCAGTTTTTACTTCTATAAGGAATAATTTGCATTCATTGCCGGGGGGTGGGGAAGAAATTAGAAGATAGAGAAAAGTAAAATGAAAAAAGTGAAATAATTAGATAATCTGAAGCCCAAGGATAATACTTGATAGCATGATGAGGTATCTTCTCAATCTTTTTTCTCCTATGCTTATGAGCATTTGTTTCAAAACTGGTATCACTCTCCTACTATTGTTTGTAACTTAAGTTTTATAACTCCAATATATCATAAAGTTTTTCAGTATTCTTAAATATTCTTTTATATTTCTGATTAGAATGGCTTAATATGGTTTCATGATATAAATTACCAAATATTTCTTTAATTCTCCCTAATGCTGAGTTACCTCAGATGTTCTTTTTATTTCTCTTGATTAATTTGATTAGTTTCTCTTTATATAAATTTTATTGAGGAAAATCCCTTTATATCGATTTTTATATCCGTATCTTACTGTTTCTATAAATTTTCATCTGTGTGGTTATTATTTTGAAATATTTATTTTGAATTATTTGCCATTACTGGTGAATGTGGCAAGCTATTCCAGCAATAGCATCTGTGATTACAGTGGCCCAGTCATCTGAAATGGAGGAGGGCTCTGGAGTTCTGATCCTGTTGCCATCATCATCTACCATGGGTCCCCTTGTCCAGAACAATGGAATTTGGCCACATTCTACCTGGTCTGACTGTTCTTCATTTCCCCATCTTCCACATAATTAAATCCATATTTTGTGGTCACAGAAGTGAAGGGGTTATGTTTATCATTACCTCATTACATCTTTGGTGTTTGGCACAGATTATCTTTAAGATATTCCTTCAAAATAAGTGTGACACCTTGTATAGTCAGGTTCAACCAGAGAAACAGAGCCAGATATATATAAAGAGATCTTTATTTCAAAGAAACGGCTTCCATGATTGGGGGCCTGTCTTGACAAGTGTGAAATCCTTAGAATAGACCATCAAGAAGGGCAGAATTGACCTCTTGGCCTTTAGCTGAGGCTGCTATATACAGAAGGACTTTATTTTTCCTTAAGGAAGAAGAAATTATCTTCTTACAGTCTTTCAAATGATTGAATCAGGCCCACTTGGATTATCTAGGATAATCTGCTTAAACTGTTAGGAACTTTAATCACATCTACAAAATACCTTCATGGCTACATCCAGGTGACTGGGGACAGTAGCCTCACTAAGTTGACACATGAAACTGACCATCACACCTCTGCATTTAGTTTTCATGATCTCTCTGTCTCTGTCTCTCTTTCTCCACTGTAATTAGAACTAGAATATACGAAGGAATTTGGGGGCGGGGTGAGGGGAAGATAAAATCCAGTAAACAGGAAAGCAAGATACTGGGAAGAAGAAAATGTAGTTGATTTTTTTTTTTTTTCCTCCAGATGCCTTTTCTTACAATGACAGCCTTATTTTTCCTTGTTGAAGAAGAAGCAAGTTTAGAGATTTTGGCTTCCAGGAGGCTCAGATCCAATTATGAAGCCCAGTTGCATTAATTTTCTCATCATTTAGAAATAAATCCAAGTTTCTTACCTTGGCCTACCTGTCTTCACTGATCTGGGCCTTGCTTGCTTACCCAGGCTTACCATATATTATCGGGTTCCAGAAAAGCTAGCAGAGTTTTTTTTCTTCCTCAAAGATGTCTGAGGGCTTGTTTTCCTTTTGCCTTGACTACTTTCTCCAAGTCTTCTTTTTCCAGGCCTCGATGCTGGGGTCCCACCTCAAATATTAGCTCCTCTGAGAGGCCTTCCTGGCCATCCTCAGGAGTCCCCTCTTCCCCAAATTATTCTATCTCACTCTCCAATTTTAATTTTTAGTTTGAAGTTATATCTGTAATAATCTTAGCGACTTCACAGTTTTCTTAGTTATTATGTAACTCTATTCTATCTGCATCTTTTTGAAAACAGAGACTCTCTTTTTGTTTCCCACTAAATCACAGTGACTTGGACATCCTCTGACATTTAGTTTGGCTTCACACCGTACATACAGAATGAATGGATGCATCCCAATTTCCTTTTCAGATACAATTATTCCCTCATCCCTGTATATTCTTTTCCTTTGTCCTTCCTTCTGACACTGAATTTTCTCATGTATATTTTTATTGGAAGCTACCTTATAATATTATTTTTGGAAGTTGTATGTATATGATCCGTTGATAAATGTATGATTTTTGAAGAATTAATCAGGTGTCCCTGGCGAGGTATCTCATGCTCCAGTCCTGAGTAAAACCTAATATATCAATGCCTTAGAATTCCTTTTTTTTTTTTTTTTTATGTTAGTCACCATACAGTACTTCATTAGTTCCTGATGTAGAATTCTTAGAGAGACCACAAGGGAGACAAATGTCAGAACTGTAGTCTGTGTGTGATGAGTTCTAAGAAGAGGTGTGGCAGCTGTTAGGGAATTGGGAGCGGAGAGAATGTGCCTTGGCTGAAATTTTCTGTATCATTCCACCACACTGACTTTTCTGTACTGTAAAATTTCTCCCTTTTGGCATCTGGTTGGGCCGAAACTCATATGTCATATGTTAGGATTATGAAGTGTGGTGAGAAAGCAGTGAGTTTCTGGGGAGTAAATTCTACTTCTGCCTAATTCTGGAGAAGTTTTAGCTGATAATTTTCAAAATCGTGAGAATGGAGTTGGGCACCTCTTCGTTCTCGTGTTGGTACTTTTGTTCTACTCTTATTTTGTAAACACTTGTTTGGCCCTACATATCTCTTAGCAGATGTGCAAATGCTAACTAAAAATAAAATATAAACTTTTTTTTTTTTAATTTTATACTTAACTGGGGCGCCTGGGTGGCACAGCGGTTAAGCGTCTGCCTTCAGCTCAGGGCGTGATCCCAGTGTTATGGGTTCGAGCCCCACATCAGGCTCCTCCACTGTGAGCCTGCTTCTTCCTCTCCCACTCCCCCTGCTTGTGTTCCCTCCCTCACTGGCTGTCTCTATCTCTGTCGAATAAATAAATAAAATCTTTAAAAAAAAAAAAATAAATTTTATACTTATTTGCAAAGTGTTTACTCTTAACTGGGAAGTTCTGTAGAGCAAGATATTTCTGTTGTTCTGATTTGATTTCTCCCTGGAATTCATCCAGATAACATTCCAAAAGTCCTATTTTAGTAGCAAAGACCTGATTTTAAGGCGNAATTTTATACTTATTTGCAAAGTGTTTACTCTTAACTGGGAAGTTCTGTAGAGCAAGATATTTCTGTTGTTCTGATTTGATTTCTCCCTGGAATTCATCCAGATAACATTCCAAAAGTCCTATTTTAGTAGCAAAGACCTGATTTTAAGGCGGATTTGATAGGGAAAAAAAATTAAGTTAGTTTTTTACTTCACTATGTGTGTATTCCAAATGTAACATTATTTTATGGGCAGATAGTAATTTCAAAATTTGAATATCATAGCTAGCAGATATTTTATGAAAGATTTTGCACTCTGTTTTCTCTATTGCCTGAATTCTCTAGCACGAGGAACAGGAGGAACATGAATTTACATGGATTATCAGGATATCATTAGGGCAGTTTTTGATCATGGATTAATGATTATGTCCTCTCTAAGAATATTTCTGAATTGGAAATGCACTTCATAAGACATCACCAACTCTTATGCTGATAGACATAAAAAGATGTACAATAAGCCAGTCAGTGGATATCAACCACAATGTAACTCAAAAGAAAAAAAAAACCAAACAACCCACCTCATCATATTTTCCATGATTATCAAAAAATGCTTGTGATTTATGATTTCTCTTCTGCAGATGTGCATGTTCCGGTTTCAGAGGAGAAAATTTCCCCAAATGTCATTTGCATTTATGAAGTCACTCTTGTAAGAATATAATTTTCTGTCTATATCTCAATGCAGTAAGATCACCTACATTGCTAGTATTATTTAAATTATGAGATAATTCAGTTGAGTGGGTTTTGTTTCTTTCTGGAAAATCTCACCAGCATAGATAAAGGCAGGCAACTCATATTTATTTACATATGCTTACTATTTAAGTGGTTGACCTTGACCCACAGTCCATAGCTTTGCTAATGCTCATAAGTTACAAAAGGAATGTCTTCTCGAGCTGAAGTTGGTTTAGCAAGTGTAAACCTAAAATGGTAAAGGAGGAACGCTGCAAATGGAGGTCCAAATTCAAGCATGTTATTTACACAAATTTTTAGATTACCTTTGTGCAGGATAAAAAGACGTCATCTAATGACTACCCTCCAAGTGTCCCATCTCATTGGTTAGATGGGATGCTGAATTCGCTTTGTGTTATCAGTGGCAGGTCCTGGACCTACGCAGTACACTAAACACGGACCATAATGATTTCCAAAGGAAAAAAAAAAAGACGGAATTCATTTTGCTGTAAGGAATGGGAAAGTTGAACTTGGAGGGATGATGATACGGTTTGAGAACTGTCTTTGTTTTCTGGAATGACTTAAAGTAGAAATGAGGGGCACCTGAGTGACTCAGTCATTAAGCGTCTGCCTTCGGCTCAGGGCGTGATCCCGGCGTTATGGAATCGAGCCCTGCATCAGGCTTCTCCTCTGGGAGCCTGGTTCTTCCTCCCCTACTCCCCCTGCTTGTGTTCCCTCTCTCGCTGGCTGTCTCTCTCTGTCAAATAAATAAATAAATTAATTAATTAATTAATTAAAAAAAAAGTAGAAATGAGATGGGATTTCTTAGAAATGGCTGGGGAAGTCAGAACCAGTACAAATGAGGATTTTACAGGGTCGCAGTGCAACACAGTCCGATCTCTTCCAGGAGCCCTTCATCCCTGGAAGAGTTCCCATAGGTCTGGAAAGTCCAGTGGCAGCAGAGATATATGAGGAAATTGATGGGAGTATTTCTAAAGCCAAAGATTTAAGGCTTCATGTCTTCTCCAGGAACTGGCATTTCCTGAGTATTTACCAAAAGCAAAATGTCCAAGAAACTAGGAACAGAACAGATACCTATGTTCTGTTTTCTTTAAACTTTAGATGAGCTCGTAAAGATTATAGAAGTTTAGTATTTTGCCCACTAGTTTATAGACCTGGGACTCCATGTGAGGTCTTGTTGGCTTCAAAGCTTATTTTGTTTGTTTTGATTTGTTTTTGTTATTTACTCTTCTTTCAAAATGAGCTTGCTGACTTAGCAGTGTAATTAATGAGATTTCCTTAACTCCTTCCTCTTCTGTAGTTTCTGGAGATCTAAAGGGGGACTGTGAGAGCAACGGAAAGAGCGTTTTGCTCATCGTTACCCCTGAGTTCTAGTTCTGCTCTTGATCCTCAAGAACCTTGAACAAACTTCCCACCATCCTACCATTCATCCCTGAGCTGCGGTGTCCGCATGAAAAGGTTGGGCTTCTGTGGCCTCTGGGCCGCCTTTCAGCCCAGGCTCTTGCCTCCTGCAGCTCCAGGATCCTCCACCTGACTTGGAGAGACAGGGCTAGCTGACGGTTTGTGGAAGCCTGTCCAGATTGATTACCATTATTCTCATTATCATTCTGAATCATGGTATATGAGCACCTGCTTGATATCAAGAATAGGATAAGGGCTTGAGAGAAGCTTTGTATTTTCCTAATAAAAATCAATAAGCAATTCCTGCATAATGAAATTGTGCCAAGCTCGCGCAGGATTCCTGCACTCTGCCTTCTTCCCTCCTACCCACATCAAGTACTAACTCAAGGAGAGTAAGAAGATGCTGAGAGCTGTGAGTTAACCATAGCAAATCAGCACCCCTTCATTCATTAGGGTGGCCTCGTCCCTTCCATTCATCAGTGTGTTCCACATGGCCTTCTGGACAGTAGAACGGCTGCTTCCTTCATTTTGATTTGCTGCTTTAGTTCTTAGAGGATGAAAACTGCCTGCATTTCCATGAAGGCCTGTAAGAAGCCTCAGCTGGGATTTTACTATGGGTAATAGAAATGTGATAAATGCAGTGCTGCATCTTAACACACGCACACATGCATATGCAGACATACACACATATATACACACACATTTTTATTCTTCTATAATAGTGATGATACAAAAATGGTTTTGGAAGGGCACCTGGGTAGCTCGGTTGGTTAAGCATCTGACTCTTATTTCAGCTCAGGTCATGATCTCAGGGTCTCAGGGAGCCCCACATCAGGCTTACAGAGTCTGTTTGAGATTCTCTCTCTCCGTCCCCCCCGCCCCCGTCTATCCCTCCCCCAGCTCGCTCACTCTTTCTCTCAAATAAATAAATAAAATGGTTTTGGAATTCTGTTTCATTCTGTATATTTCCAAGCACTTTCCTTTGCTTACTTTCTCACAACCTTTCGCTCATAGGCCATGTATCCAGTTCTGTTCTATTACTAGAGATTATTTTAGGAAGAAAAATAAAATGACCATCTCTAGTGGTTACATTTCAAATGAAAAAACCTATCTGCCTTCATTTTCAGTGTTATAATGGATCAGCCTTCTTTCCTACTCTGGCTTCCTACCAAAGTGTTATTGTATTTGAGTGAAAAACAAACACAAGGGTTCACCAATTTTCTCCAGAATGTGGAGCTCCGGGGACACATTTTCACAGCTTCTTGTTACTAAGACAGCGTGCTGGAATCCCACTTACCCTTAAAAGGGAGCAGTAACTGCACCAGCGTAAAATAAGGACCATTCCTTTGAATTCGGGCCAAAAGTTTAGTGTAGGGACTGCAAATGGTGCAAAATAGAAAAGCATTAAATGTGTCAGTGACCCCCAGCCACCAACACAGTGCAGAATCTGAGATTCCTGTCCTTGTCTATCTGGTTGGTAGCACGTACACCTACTCCAGATAGATCTTCAACAAAATAAATTTCTTCCTCCCCTTCTCTACTCTCTACCATTGCATTCAGATAATAGGGGCCAGTTTAGGGTACTTAAAGCAGCTAATTGCCAGATAACATCCAGACAATTATAGAATTTAATCATTAAGATATTTCCCTCTGGGAAATGTGTGTGTGTGTGTGTGTGTGTGTGTGTGTGNGTATTATTTAATTAATTAATATATATAGTGTGTTACAAGACAATGAAATTTGCTGGGCTTCCCGACCCAAGGACATACAGAGTGAATGAGTAAAAATTTTTGTAATCATATCATCTGATTTCAAACACTGTGCTCTTTCTGCTGTCTACACTGCAATTTCATGGAAACTCGCAACAGACTATGGACTGGACCAGTTTAAAAAAAAAAAAAAAAAAGANAGTGTAGGGACTGCAAATGGTGCAAAATAGAAAATACAGCATTTTTACCCATACCGTCGTTCTGAAGGAAGATGTTAAATTCATTTTTAAAATCTTCTCTCACAAATCTAATAATCTCTTACATTTCTAGTAGCTTCGAAGTTGGTAGACTATTTTGATATACTTTGATATATCCCGTAATAGTCCTATGAGATAGATGGCCAGCATTATTATAGTTTATAACCACATAATTTTATATATATTAATCTGTATTAATTATTAACATATAATATATTTAATTGATATATATAAATATATTATAAATAATAAATGTATTATTTAATTAATTAATATATATAGTGTGTTACAAGACAATGAAATTTGCTGGGCTTCCCGACCCAAGGACATACAGAGTGAATGAGTAAAAATTTTTGTAATCATATCATCTGATTTCAAACACTGTGCTCTTTCTGCTGTCTACACTGCAATTTCATGGAAACTCGCAACAGACTATGGACTGGACCAGTTTAAAAAAAAAAAATAGAAAGCATTAAATGTGTCAGTGACCCCCAGCCACCAACACAGTGCAGAATCTGAGATTCCTGTCCTTGTCTATCTGGTTGGTAGCACGTACACCTACTCCAGATAGATCTTCAACAAAATAAATTTCTTCCTCCCCTTCTCTACTCTCTACCATTGCATTCAGATAATAGGGGCCAGTTTAGGGTACTTAAAGCAGCTAATTGCCAGATAACATCCAGACAATTATAGAATTTAATCATTAAGATATTTCCCTCTGGGAAATGTGTGTGTGTGTGTGTGTGTGTGTGTGTGTGTGATTCCAGACTGGGTAAGAAAAATGAAGTAATTGCTTTCTTAAATGTTGGGAAATATCAAAAAGTTGAACTTCCCATGACTATGAATTTTTAAGTTCTGTTTACAGTACTGCTTTCCACTTAACAATTAAAAATTTTCCTCGCGGCCAATAAAGGCAGTTGGTCCCTCTCCCTGTCCTTGGGGACATCTAAAGCCATATAAAAGCAATTGGGAGAAATTATTTAAGTTTTAAAATGTTAATGGAGGGCAAACAATGGCCAGACCAGATGCAGAGCTATTGACCTGGGTCTTTGGGGCCTTTCAGGTTGCAGGGTAGCTATTACTGGCTTTCAGCATTTGCAAGTCAGGCATGGAAACTTTTAAGCAGGCTCTGACAAAAGTACTGGTTTTAATTCTGTAATTGCACTAAGTTGAAGCCAGCTGTGAGCCTCTCAGGACCCCTTATTAGACTGAGATTTTAAACATTTTGCTCATTAGGCAGTAAAATTTTCTTCTCTTCACTCCCACCCTCTTTGTGAAAATGTACTCTTAAAAAGCTGAAAGGAAACAGGATATGAAAATAAGAAATGGAGAACGTGTGTTGAGCAGAGATTTTAGTGCTTACCTAAGGGTGACACAGCCCACCATATGGAGCTTAATTTATGACTGTTATGCATTAGCTTTGCAGTAGATGCTCAATAAATATTTGTGGAATGGATCACATGTTGGTCAGCCCAGTTTTTTGTATAGTGTAATAGAAATGTATCCAATCTATCTACAAGACCAGGAGCTTTCCACAGGTAATAAATCAGTTTGTCCTAAATCAGGGCCACTTTATGTAAGGACAAATTAAAAGATGTGGATGACTGAAGTCAAAACCATCAGCACTCCTAGAAAAATACTACCTTGCATATTAATGATCAGGAAGATGAAAGCATTGACTCTTCATAAGCAATGGACAGAATTTTTTTAGTCCATACACTGGTGACCATTCAGATCAGATTCCACTTGTGATATTATGATTCATAAGAAATCCAGATGACCAAATATATATTTCTTAAATATTTGGTCTTAGTCTATGGTTCTTATGGCTCCCAAAACCCTTGGAATTTCCTGACTGATAAGAGCAATGGGAGCATCTTTTGTTAGGACATTTGGTCTGTTGTCCTCAGTTCCTATAATCACTTCAGATCCATAAAGGTGAAATGGGTGTCTTGTTTTTCATAACAAGCCCCTGTCCACCAAAACTGAGTTTATGTCCATGAAATGACTTTTGGAAATCACCTAAGGACAGAGGCTGATTGCCAGGAGAATCAGCCTTGATTAGAGGGTTGCAACTTCTGTCCTACCTCCTGATTTCTGGGAAGAGAGGGGGGCTAGAGGTTGAAGCAGTCATTGGTGGCTGGTGACTTAAATTAGTCATGCTTTTGTAATAAAGCCTCCATTAAAACCCTAAGGATGGGATTTGGAGTTCTGGGTTGATGAACACTTGGAGATCTGGGAAGAGTGGAGAAGTCCAAGAGAGCTTGGAAGCTCCGTACCTTACCCTATGCGTCTCTGCCATCTGGCTGTTCCTGAGTTATATCCTTTTATAATAAACTGGTAATCTAGTAAGTAAATTTTTTTTCTAAGTTCTGTGAGCCACTCTAGCAAATTAATTGAACCTGAGGAGGGGGTCTTTGGAACCTCGGATCTGTAGCCAGTGGGTCAGAAACGCAGGTGACAACCACTTGACCTCTGAAATGGGGGACAGTGAGGGCAGTCTTGTGGGACTGAGCCTGTAACCTGTAACCTGTAACCTGACACCCAGCTGGTGTCAGAGCATTGCTTGTTGGTGTGGGAAAAGCCCTTCACTCCCCCCTGCCCCCACATAGTGGAACTGGAATCAGAATTTTCACCATGTCTTATGAAACCATGGTTCACATTGTGTTTCAACTCTGATTTTTCCAGAATTATTCTACAAGCGCCGGATTCAGTAACCATTAGTTGGCATTCTCTTTTACAAGCCTGAAGTAACTCCTTCGCGCATACAGTTTTGAGGAACATAATCATTTATAGACCCAATAAAAATTATTTAAAGGTTCTGGCAATGCTTTGCAAACGGCCCCATCCCAGATCTTTCAAAGCTGCCCTAAAAAAACTATGCTGCCAGATGTGCAGCTGTCCTGTAACTGGTGGTCTCCTTCCACATAAAGTGGAAGACAAATTTCTGCAGTGCCAGTTATAACAGACATGATGACACACATGTTGAATCGTTACGTGGAAAGAATTAAAAGGCTGAATAGCCCTTTAAGAAATATGTAATGCAGCTATAGTCCCTGTTCTCATTTCTCAAGAGCTCTCGGTGAGTTTTCGTTCCTGTTCCTTATTTCTGGAGTGTATCCTAATCATTTTAGCTACCTCATATAAATGAAATATAGGGAGCAGATGACTTAATGCCTTCACTTTTCTTACTCCTTCCAACCAACACATACTGAATACCTATAGAGTGTTCTAGGCTCTGGGAGGACTAAGAATGAGTAAGTCTCATTTTCTATCCTTGACAAGTTCCCTATGAGTAGAAAATCAACTCAGATAATTTCTTATATCAATTTCACTCTCCTGGAAGTTCCATGCTATTTTGGAAGTCTTTGGGGGATTTACCACAGCCTACCTGACATGAGAGTGTTATGTGTGTTACTTTTATGCTCTTTGGTAGAGTTAGAACATCTGGAAGGCAAAGACTGTGTCTTCCTTATCTTTGTATCTCTTTCCCACTGTAGTTCTTAGTACATACTATGAGCTTAACATATTTCTAAATGATCCAATGGTTTTGCCACTAATAATCTCTAAGAGTTTAAGCTAATAATCTAGTATCTTTTGTCCTGTTTCCTCATCTGTAAGTGAGGATAATATACACTACAACTTATAAAGTTATGATATCAGAATTAGATGTAGCCAGTTTTGCAAACTATGAAGTGCTGTACGAATATGTAAAATCACTCTTATTAAAACTGATATGTGCTTTCTTTTAACTGTGAGTTGCCATTGAACTACAATTGGCAATGATGTGTGAAGGAATCTGGGAGACCTCGTTAGTGGAGAACTCAACCTTAATATGTCCCATAAAATTTTCCTTCCTTATAATGCATCATTTGTTAAAAAACAAATTTAAAAAGCCATAGGTTCTAATGAAGCACGCTAAGTCTAGTTTGTTTTTCAAAATTTTTAACCTCTGTCTTGTCTAGAAAGTGTGAATTATTGTGGCATATGGTTCTATTCAGGGTATGATAAATACTGTGTGTACTTTGGGAAGGAAACTATAAGGTATGTTTCTGGCTTGTCTTGAGGAAAAAAATAAATGGCCTATTCAGTTATTTCCATCTCTGGTTTCAGTGATTAATGCATCCTAGAGGAACAACTTTTTTAGGCTATAATGCCAATTACTATCCTTATTTCATCCCTGGAGTTTCAGATGGAATGTAAACTGAAAAACATTTAGCTTTTACTTTAGATGACTTATTTTCTTCTATTCCTGCTTGTGTCTTTCACATTTTCTCTCTCTCTCTCTCTCTCTTTCTTTCTTTTCCCCCATTGTAGAGTGAGTTCTTCTGTTTATATCTATATTTCTATCCAGGAAGACCCCAGGGGCGATTGATACTGCAGGGCCATGACTAGGATTTGGGGGTGAAATGGATGCTTGGGAGGCCGAGAGAGGCTTCAGCAGCTCCAGCATCACCATGTTGCTCATCTCAGCCTCCAAGAGGCTTGGGGCCAGTCAGGATTCCATGTTAGTGCCAGGTCTTGTCAGTAGAGGGGAGGAGCATCTTATGGGACTTTGTGTGTTGTATTCTTCCACAAGATGGTTAGTCAGGTGCAGCCACAAGAGGGGACAAGGGAGAGGTTCAGGAAGACAAAGTGTTATATTCACAGGTCCTAAAGAGAGAGTCACCACATGTAATGAGAGGGCCATTAACAGGAAACCACAAGGGAGCTGGTTCAACTAAGCAGTTGGGGAGAGGAGAGGGAGAGAGTGAGGACCCACGGGCAAGCATTTTATTAGGAGTCAGGGTGGAGTACATAAGTATAAGGCAGGAAAGGATTTCATTGGTGGTGTATTTGAATGTTACTATACCACAATCAGGGGAGGGCAAGAAGGAGAATTTGTGGCAAAGGCAGTCTTATCACACTGGTGCACCTGACCACCTGGGCAGGTGTTCATATCCTCCTTGTGGGGTTGTTGAAGCAGCAGGAAGACACGCAGTTTTTTTTTTTTTAATTTAAATTCTATTTAATTAACATATAGTGTATTATTAGTTTCAGGGTAGAGTTGAATGATTCATTAGTTGCGTATAACACTCAGGGCTCATTACCTCAAGTGCCCTCCTTAATGCCCATCACCCAATTACCCCATTCCCCCCCAACCCCCAGCAACCCTGAGTCTGTTTCCTATAGTTAAGAGTCTCTCATGGTTTGTCTCCCTCTCTGTTTTCTTCTTACTTTATTTAGGAAAATATGAAGTTCTAAAATTCATAATATTGAGTGTCAACAAAAGTTTGCTCTAATTTGCCCTTGAATTTGGACATATCTCAATACCAACTTCAATTCAGTTTTATTTTTCTTATTTCCCAAAAGGATTGTTTCCATCATTGATGCAAACTAGCTATTCTTAGGCATGTTCTTATATTGGAGGTCTTTGAGATCAGTGGAGAAGTATAAATTTAGCACGGACTGGAAGATGGCTTTTTATGAAAACAAATGGTAACGACTTATAAATCATAGTATTTGAGCCCACATGTTGATGCTCACACTGCTTTGGTAATAAACCATTGTGTTAATTTTTAAGAAAAATCCTGATTTCATTTAACAAACATCGAGCGTCTGCAACATGTGACACTAAAATAGATGTAAAAAAATGTAGACATAGTATCTGTAACTGAATTGCTTATGACTTGATCTTATCAAAATGCCTTACCATAAAATCAACATTTGTATTTCAGATGTGCATCAGCCATCTAAAATGACTTTTAAAAGCATGCTGATTAATAACTACATGAAGAAAGCAGTATCATGCAAATAGGATACATGGGTGTGGGGGACTGAAGGATTGAGGCTGAGGGATAAAGACTGATAGAGAGTAAAGTCTAGTTGCTAAAATCTGAGATCACAGTATCCTCTTATTTTCTGCGATCTCTGTTCAGAGTAGTGATTCTTCCTTGGAGTCCATATGTTTTGTTGAGGCTCAGGGGTCTGCGTAGCCCTCAAAATTATATGCAAAATTGTGTACATATGAGCATCTTTCTGGGGAGGAATCTAACGCTTACACTAGATTCTAAAAGTAATAATCCAGTATTATTAAGAATCACCAATGCAGATTTTGACTTATAATTTGCTTCCCTTTTAGGGAAGGCAGTGTTTGGTGGAAAGATCCTAGAATTGAGATAGAAAGGCATAAATTATAGCCCTTAATTCTTTCCATTCTAGCAGTGTGACTTCACATGGGAGTGACCTACAATATCTTTATCCCTAAAATGGGTGGATATTCCCTTCCTTTCTGAGAGTCAGACAGTATGGGCTATAGGGTTGGCCGGAATAATGAAAAGGGATTAGGGTTTATGCAAACACAGGATTATTACTCTTGTCTTAAATTGTTTGGGCTTCTACAACTGCTAATCTGTGATAACTTTGTTAGTTGAAAATTTTATTATATTACCAAGTAATGTACCCTTCCTATCTTGCCAGTGTGGTCAACTTAATTTTCCAAAGACTTTTATTCAGTTCATAAATTTTCCATGCCTGTGGAGGCCTTTGTTTTTAAATGAATCAATGCAAGTATCTAAAAAACCATGGTCATTGCCTGGTCTTCATCATAGTGGGGGTATTGGGGGCAGGTGGACCACTGCGCTGGGGCAGAGCAGAGGGTGTCCCTGGCCTGTGTCAGAGGCTACAAAGGGAATTTGGGAGAACTAGTTTTGTTTTCTTTGAATAAAGGTCAAATGTAGGTTTAGAGAATGTGATTGAGGAGGAAGTAAAAAAGAACAGAAATGAATGTGATTTGACATTAGATTATGAGTTGAATTCCTTATCTTGTCTCCATGTAACCATGCAGATATTCTTTCTGAGACTCAATGTTACTGTTTTTTAAATGGAGATAAAGAAGAATAATCTCATAAGATTATATTAAGCATGAAATAATTATATCTGTAAGATGCAGCTCATCAAGTACAAAGTGATGTACCACTTTACATGTTATTAGTCATTAAGGAATAATCATTTCAACACAGTTCCAAAGTGCAAAATAATTGGATCATTCCCTTGGAGTTTGTTCTGATGGGATTTCACTAGTATTTTATTTATTCAAATATATACATATATATATATATATATAGGAGTCTGTATGGATCATTTCCTATTTGTTTGGGGACCCATGAAATATGTAGCATGCATCATTAGTTAAGAGCAAACTTCTCAAATGAGAAATCAGAGACAAAGTAAAAAGTGAGAAAGAATTTGGAAGAAAAGGGAGAGTCATGTGGTCAAAAGACAGAAACTAGCAGGGAGTATTAGAGAGCAGCTGAGGGGAGGTGGTGGCAGCAATCAGGGCTTCCAGAAGTAACTTTTGTTCTGAACATGGACAAAATGGGAAGCCAACTTATTCAGAAGTAGAACAGTGCAGACAGTGATTGCAATAGAATAAAATAATTCGCAGAAAACATTCATGCAACTGATAGTTTCGGGGACTCTTTCCACAGCTTCCTATGTGTGACTTAAACAAAACTACCAAACAGTTAGGCACATACCCTGATTGTACCTCTCGGTACCTGCCTCCACTCCAGCTCTCACTGCTAATTAGCAGCATATGTTAAGGGAGAAAGGCCAATAGGACATTCCAATGTGAGATCTGGGTTTGCTTCAATTCCCCACATCCCCTCAAGCTCCACAGATGGTTCTTGGCTATTTGCTTTTTGTTCAAAAGGGAATAACTTCGAGTTATCAATTGCTCAGTACTCCCACCCTGTTGTCTTTTAGGGTATATTTACTGATAACAGTATCAGTAAAATAGCAGAAGTGAAAGGGAAGCCCGTAGGAACCTTGATGGGTGACAGAAAATTGATGTATAGAATGTAGCTGGTGGATCAAAAGGAACAACAAATAGAATATCCTGCCTATTGAATCAAGGGTTCAAAACCGAAAACAAGTTCTTTAAGGAGTTAAGATTCTGTAGTTTTTAGAGTGTTAAAACTTTTTGTCTCTTTAATAAACTTTATATTCATATAAAATTTGATAATTTTAATGATATATATGATTGGATGTTATATACAGTAATTCACTCAATTCCCAAATATAATGGGTGAGTAGAGTGTCAATCATCCTCATACCTATTTTATATATAATGATCCAGAGAAGTTAAAATGTTTGTGTGTGTGTGTGTGTGTGTGTGTGTGTGTGTTTAAGATTTATTTATTCATTTGAGAGAGAGTGTGCTGGTGGGGCAGGGGCAGAGGGAGAAGGGGAGAGAGTCTCAAGCAGACTGCACACTGAGGGCAGAGCCCGACATGGGGCTCGATCTCAGATCCTGAGATCACGACCTGAACCAAAACCAGAGTTGGACATTTAAGCGACTTCGCCACCCAAGTTCCCCTAAAATGTTCTCTTAGAATCATGCAACAAATAATATAGGAGTCAAGGCTCAAATGCTGGTCTTCTGGTGACACATCCTTTGTTTTACCAATTATTCTTAATTGCCAAAGAACCACATGAAAAAGGAAAAAATAGTCATTCTGACAGATATTTTCAAATTTTTAAAATATAGTTATTTATTTTTAATTTGCATGCAGTAAATATCCACCTTGTGGTGTAGAGTTCTATTACTTTTGACAAATGCGAAGAGTTGTGTAACCATTATCAAAACTAAGATACAGGGCAATTCCATCACCCCCTCAAAATTTCCTCATGCTGTCCTTTTATAGTGAACACCTCTCTTGCCCTTAACACTTTACAACCATTGATATCTTCTTTGTTCCTCAAGTTTTGCCAATTCCAGAATGTCTATAAATGGAATCAAACACTATGAAGTTTTTTGAATCTGGCTTCTTTCTGTTTTCAAATATTTTATGTGAGTGATTGGAATCACATGGAGAATATGTGATTATTTCCCTATTTTAAAAAAATTTATATCTACCAGGGATGTACTGTATGGTGACTAACATAATATAATAAAAAAACATTAAAAAAATTTATATCTAGAACTGTGCAATCTCCAAGAAACTGCTGAATTCCTATGTTTATTATGAAACCTGATGTCCAAATTCTGAGGTAAATCATTATTCAAATTATACCACTTACAGTCAGTACCCAACACGTCTACAGTCAGCACCCAACACCCGCCCTGAGAATGCTAGTCTGACTCTCACTTTCACTGAGTGTCTCTCCATCATTATCAAATCCGACTTTCAATTGAGATTATGAGGATAATTATGATATGGGATTTGGTATATCACCTCCCTCTTTAGTCAGCCTTCTGCACAATTTATTTATAAAAGAATTCCATGCAGTTATTTTCAAATGCCTTCACATCATGCTGAGTCTTGTGTTGCCACTTGATAGGAGACCACACTAATGCTTTTTAGAACATGGTGTTCATTTTGAATATTGTTTTAGAAAGTGTTTTGGAACATGAAATTATAGGGACACCTACGTCAGGAAAGTAAAGGTATATCCAGAAGCAGAAAATACAGGCTTCCCTGGTTGCCAAGGCATTGTATACAAATTTCTGTTTATTGCGTGTTTGACTATAAACTAACAAAGCTGTTGAGAGGGAGAGAATCTCTTCATCTTGAGTGATGGAATATGAATATTTCTCCCTTCTGCTTGGAAAAATAATCAAAAACATGGTATTTCAGGCTTGATGGCTTCTGCAGTCTTTGGTAAATTGCTTAAACCATGGGGATTAAAAAGCAGGAAAACCAGGTGCAGGTAATTCGATAAGAATAGTTTTTCTTCCTTGGGAACTGTCAGAACTAGAGCCAAGTGCCACATCCAAACAGCATGGAGTGGGAAAGGGATGGTTTGCAGATGAAAATTGAAATGTTCCTTCCAGAACAAGACAGAATGGATGCAGGTAGTCTAGTAGACATATATTAAAAGCACCACAGCAACTTGTGAGATAAAACATGTGAGATTTCTTTGTGGTCATAAATAGCAAAAAGGTTAAAAAAGAAAACAAAACAAAACAGATGATTTACTGTCAGGGAGTATGAGAAAAGTACCAAATTGGATTAGATATTTACTTTCTCTAATGATTCCTCTGTACGCCTTTTAGTATATGCCTTTAATATTAAATATGTATTTAATATTAATTTTAATAAAGAGTTACATTTTGGTTTTTTTAATTAATAAAAGGCAAACACTGAAATACTGCTAGCTGAGTTAAGTCACAACCGCAAAAAAGCCAAACTTAATAGTCTGTCTTGGGAATTAGGTGCCCTCTGTAATCTAGTGACAATTAATCTAATTGTAGACAGTGTTTCTACATTCTCTATGTAGATAGACATAGACATAAGAAAGCCTAAAATTTTGATCTTGCAAATCCAGATCTTCAAATGTACCATGTAAATGTTAATGCTATGCTACTCTTTTCCCATGACTTCTGAGTCAGTGTCCGAGGTTTCTTCCGTGTGTATGAGCCCGCGCTCTTCTCTTCTTCTCTCCCTCCCTCCTTCCCTCCCTTCCTCTTCTTTTTTGTTTTACATTTCTACTAAAAATTTAATATTGAATTTTTATTCTGAACTTCTTCAAGTTAAATCACAGAAATTATGGAACTGGAATCTTCACATGTTAGCTTGAGGACAAAGAATTTATAACCCCCTCAGAATTTTAAGGCCATCCACATATTACATTAGGTACTTGAGCAAATGAGTCAGCATTTTGACACCAGTTCATAGAATTTTAGTGACTCAAAAGAATTATTTTATCCTTAAGAATAAACAGTGTGGACCAGGGAGTTCTACATAAACATTTCTAGAATTGAAGAGATAATGAATGATTTATGCAAATCCACTTCAGAATCGAATATGGGAAAGAAGTGCATCTGCCACCACTTTGGGCACAGGTGTCCGGGACATCAGCTAACGGCAATTATTCAGCTTTTTACTTCCTCAAGAATAGGGAACTTGTCTTACCCATTCTTCTATCTCCAGATGTAGAAGTAGGTCTGGCCTTTAATAGGCGCTCTGTGAATGTGTTTGAACAAACTAAAAGAAGGCAGCAAAGAAAAAGCACAGATGTGGGGGAAAAAAAAAGAAAGAAAGAAAAGGGAAAGGGGAAGTATGGCAAATAATATGTAACAGCCTGTTAACACAAGATATTTACGTTCCTGTCTGATCACACTACCTTCCTCTGAGATTCAGTATATCACCACTGAATTTAAGTTAAGAACTTTCTTATCTGAAAAAGAGTTTTTTAAAAAAATATTTCTTCTATGTTTTGATAATTTTTTTATGTTTTTGGTGGCTGATAACATTTTATTTTAATATTTGATCTGTTCGATTGAGTGCATTTCTCCTATCCAACTACACGATGTTCTCTCTTAACCCATAAAGATGATGGCACAATGTTCATAGAGCCTCTTATGTTGTTCTAGAAAAGTATTGAGTTTGCATTAGCACTTCTTAGGGTTTTTATTAAAAATTGTTTGCAGGGCACCTGGGTGGCTTAGTCGGTTAAGCATCTGTCTTCAGCTCAGGTCATGATCCCAGGGTCCTGGGATCAAGACCCCGCATCAGGCTCCCTGCTCAGCGGGGAGTCGGCTTCTCCCTCTCCCTCTGCTGCACCCCCAGCTCCTGCTCTATCTCTTGCTCAAATAAAAAGACCTTTTTAAAAATTGTTTGCAGCTTCTTTCTCCTTCTCTTAAAAATAATATTGTCTTTATTTTTTTAAAAAAGTGAAAAAACAGATGATCCTTGCTCATAATTTTTGTGATAGATGTACTTTCATTCCTGTTTCTGAGGCATTCAAGTGTGGTTTGTTTGAAAATCTTTGATTCTGATGTACTTGAGCTGGTTTTACTTCCAGGAAAAACTCGGCAGTGTATTTTTATTGATGATATGTAACAATATTATTATGTTTTTTTCTCTCTTTGGTCACATGGTGATTTTATTTTTTTTAACTTTTTATTTTGAAAAAAATATTGGACTTATTGAAATCTTACAAAAATAGGACAGATATATACAATGGAATATTACTCAGCTATCAGAAAGAACGAATTCTCAACATTTGCTGCAACATGGACGGCACTGGAGGAGATAATGCTAAGTGAAATAAGTCAAGCAGAGAAAGACAATTATCATATGATTTCTCTCATCTATGGAACATAAGAACTAGGATGATCTGTAGGGGAAGAAAGGGATAAAGAAAGGGGGGGTAATCAGAAGGGGGAATGAAGCATGAGAAGCAAACTGAGGGCTTCAGAGGGGAGGGGGGTGGGGGATTGGGATAGACTGGTGATGGGTAGTAAGGAGGGCACATATTGCATGGTGCACTGGGTGTTATACGCAACTAATGAAGCATGGAACTTTACATCGGAATCCGGGGATGTACTGTATGGTGACTAACATAATATAATAAAAAATCATTTAAAAAAAAAAGATTAATACTCTTGAAAAAAAAAAACAAAAATAGGACAGAAATCTTGCAAGAATGGGATGCTATTTGCCCAGTTTCTCTTGTGTGATAAGCTTATATAACCATGGTACAGTAGTAAAAACCAAGAAATTAATATGTGGTGTCATACTTTTTACTAAACTGCAGAATTTATACCCATTTCACCAGTTTTTCCACTATTGTCATTTTTTCTCTGGGACCCACATTGAATTTAGTTGTACCCCCTCAGTCTCCTCAATTCTCAACTGAGGTGACAGTTTCTCAGTCAACACTTGTCTTTAGTGACGGTGACATTTGTAATGAGTAATGGTCAGCTTTGGTCAGTTATTTCAAGTTGAACTTCTAAAATCTGTTTGTCACGTGGTGCCTGGGTGGCTCATTCAGTACCTTCAGCTCAGGTCAGGTCATGATCCTGGGGGTCCTGAGATCAAGCCCCACTTCAGGCTTCCTGCTCAGCAGGGTGTCTTTTTCTCCCTCTTTCTCCCTCTCCCTCTAGCTTCCCCAGTTCTTGCTTTGTCTCTCCTTCTCTCTCAAATAAATAAAATAATAAAATCTATTCGTCACAAATTTTGGTTGGAACTGTAAATGTTCATACCAGTCTGCATTTTGTTCCTTTGTGAATTATCTGATCATATCTATTAGTTATTGCTTAAAAGTTACAAAAGCTCCTTGTATATTACAATATTAACATAAATTACACTTGTATAAGAATATTTTTGCCATTATGAGTATGTTGTTCGATGTATGTAAGGGTTAATTTGGTTTTATTTTCTTAGCTTATGTGTGTTTATATATATATTTTTTTTTTTTTTAAAGATTTTATTGATTTATTTGACAGAGATAGAGACAGTCAGTGAGAGAGGTAACACAAGCAGGGGGAGTGGGAGAGGAAGAAGCAGGCTCCCAGCAGAGGAGCCTGACGTGGGGCTCGATCCCATAACGCGCGGATCACGCCCTGAGCCGAAGGCAGACGCTTAACCGCTGTGCCACCCAGGCGCCCCTATGTGTGTTTATATTGACAGACTTTTTCCTTGTGATGTCCTCTATCATTTTAAACATGAGAAATTCTCTCTTATCTAGAAATCAGAAATATTTCATTCTAGTTGTTTTATAGTTCCATTATTTTAAGGCATTTAGTATTTAATTGATCTGTAGTTTACTTGTAGTGTCTTCCATCACTTCTAAGCATAAGAAATAATCTTTATGCAGGTATCAGAAATATTCACATGTGTTTTATTCCAGTTTTTAAAATACATCATTTGAAAAGACATTTTAGTGCTTGTAACTCTTTAACCCATCTATAGTTTATTAGTAGTATAATACGGGGCTAAGATTAAAGTGATATTTTCTAAAACCAATTTTTTCCAACATAATTTATTGATTTCACATACCGTTCTCACTTTTTGAGAACAGTTATGCCTCACCTTTTCTATATGAAGTACTTTCTATTCTAAGATCTGTTTATGGGCTATCTGGTTTGTTCCACTGGTATTCTGTCTGGGTTTCCCTCATGAATTGATTATTTTAATTACTGTGGCTTTCTTAGAGCAAACTCACTCTCATTACTTTTGATTTTCAAAATGTTCTTTGTTCTGCCTTTTCATTTTTCCATGTGAACATCAGAATCATTTGGTGAAGTTCTAAGAGAACCTTATTTTTCTAATTATTTAGATCATTTCTCTTAGGGAAATATTATAGTTTTAAAGTTCTGTGCATGTAATTTGCAAATGTTTTATTTTCCCATTATACATTTAAAATGTTTATTAAGGGGCGCCTGGGTGGCACAGCGGTTAAGCGTCTGCCTTCGGCTCAGGGCGTGATCCCGGCGTTATGGGATCGAACCCCACATCAGGCTCCTCTGCTATGAGCCTGCTTCTTCCTCTCCCACTCCCCCTGCTTGTGTTCCCTTTCTCGCTGGCTGTCTCTATCTCTGTCAAATAAATAAATAAAATCTTTAAATAAAATAAAATAAAATAAAATGTTTATTAAGGTAAAAGAAGAAAGCTACACGTTTTTATATAATTATCTATTTTTGTATAGCTACTTAATTGAACTCATAATAAGNTAATTGAACTCACAATAAGTCTAATAATTCAGCAAATTTTCTTGGTTTTATCAAGCAATGATAAATTTTGTCTCTCTTTTTCTATAATTTTGGTTGTGTCTTGTTTTATTGGTCAAGTTTCCAGAACAGGGTTAAATAACCCTGTGGGTAAGGATTTCTCTAATTTTTTGTCATTACAATTTTGAGTCAGAAGCTATATTGAATGGAAGGCACAGATCAGATTCTTTAATGAAAAAAGAAGAAAAAAGGGAAGTCACCAATTTCCTTTTGCCTCCTGGCATTTCTAGAGGATTATCAGTTGTGAGAGACTGACCTGGACTTGGCATGTTAATATATAGTCCTCACCAGATGAAATTGTCAAGTTGGGGTTATTTAAGAATAAATACAGCCAGCACTATGCAGTTTTTAGAAATCCCTGGATTTCTGTGATCTAAGACTTTATTTCTTATAATTAGCGGTTAGAGATTAAATAACAGGTCTACACTGATATAAGAACTTCATAGTGAATTGAATCTCAGCTGCAGGGCTTAGGAGCTTCTATTCAGGTATGGAGAGCTCCATTAAACCAGAAAATGTACAAGAGGTACCTGTAATATGCCACATTTACCATAGACATTCAGTAAATACTACCCCCACTCCGGGTCTTAAGAGATAATAAAATGTTTACTCAAGAAACACAGGCCAAGGGGAGCCTGGGTGGCTCAGTTGGTTAAGCCTCCACCTTCAGCTTTGTCATGATCCCGGGGTCCTAGGATCAAGCCTCACATCCGGCTCCTCGCTCACAGGAAACCTGCTTCTCCTTCTCCCTCTGCCTCCTGCTCCCCCTGTTCTCTTCCTCTCTCTCTCAAACAAAATCTTAAAAAAAAAAAAAAAAAAAAAAAAAAAAACCCGAGCCAACACTTCAGGAGTTGACAAGAGTCTAAAAAATTAAAAAGGCCTGTAAATGACTTTGTGAGTCAGTGGTAATTTCAGGCTTTCTGCCTCCATCTTGACTTCCTGGAAATTTCTCCCTTGCTTTCTTCCCTCTTCTCTCCCTTAGACGCTCTTAGCTGAGGTCTAGATACATCATCATTTTCTTCTCTAATATCAGCAGAGATATGTTTGGGCTTTCAAAGAATAGATTTTGTAAGGAAACTAGAAGAAAACCAAACAAAAATAAAAATAACAGTAAAATCACAACAGAACACAGGGTTCCCTTATAAGAATCATAGAATTTCAGTTAATTCTGGTGGTATTATTCACTGAGTACCAAACCCTATGCAGGTCCCTACAAAGATTAGGCCAAGACACCTATAAAGATTAGGTCGGAAAGACCATTGGTCTGAGCTGTGGCTGCTCATTGGGCTGCACCACTGTGAGAACATCTCAACGTGGAAGCATGTAGCAGAGAACATTCCTCTTCAAGCATGTCAACTGCAAATCAGAAATGGAGGATTTCTGGGTTCCAGAGCTTTGCTGGAATAGCTCTTCAAATGTGAATTTCCCTGTTCCTCCAAATCCTGACTTTGCATTAAGTCCTTCACCCTGACTTTTCTTTCTGTAAGAATAGGAGTCAAAGGGAATCCCAGTCACCTGTTTTTGCTTTAGGGTAGTCTGGGTGAGATGGCTTTCCAATTCTCTTGCTAAGTATGATAATTATCCCTTTGATAACGGTTACATTTTTCATTTGTCTCTTACTAGGCATGTTACTGTAAATTTGGATTCCAGATCATAGAAATTGTGAGGATTATGAATCATGCTTCTAGAAATGTGTGCAAATAGATGGAACTTGACAGGAATAGAAAAGCCACCTCAAATGAAAGGCCAAAGAATAGAGTACAGAGGGCTCAGGGAACAATGTAGGCAGAGAGGATGGCGGAAGCCTGGTCTTAGAACTGTTTTCTGTGATGGCGGAGAGGAGGGTGGATGCCCAGACCCAGCACAAAAGACGTCCTGTGTGCAAAACACATGAACCAGCATGGGGGCGGGGATCAGACTGGGAGCAGGGAGAGCAGCAAAGTGAAATCCTGAGAGGAATGATGAATGGAATTAATAGTAGACAGTCTATTATGCATTTAAGATTCACTAAATATTAACAGTGTGTACTGTATTTAGAGATCTATTTTATTTTAGTGAAAATATCACTAGTACTTGTAAGTACTTTTATGGGTCAACTAATGACCTCCTTCCCTATAACCTGATGTTACACAATAAGGTCGGAATGAATTACTTTGTTCTAATACTTTGCAGGTACCTAGGATTAAAGTATTTTACATAAGGGTGGAAATAGCTGGTTGTGATACCCTTTTTCTGGTTGCCCTTGTGGAAGAATACAGAAGGATAATACCATGAGGCAAGTTTATTTCATCCCAACCTCAGATTATTGTCTATGTGGAAGTTTCTCTCCCCAGAGCTAAGCAGCAAGAATTTAGTTAGGCATCATAGCTTAAAAATCCCATGCCTCCAAGTCAGACTGCCTGCATTTGAGTTATATTGTTATTTCTTTTTTTTTTTTTTAAAGATTTTATTTATTTATTTGACAGAGAGAGAGACAGCCAGTGAGAGAGGGAACATAAGCAGGGGGAGTGGGAGAGGAAGAAGCAAGCTCACAGCAGAGCAGGGAGCTTGATGCGGGGCTCGATCCCAGGACCCTGGGATCAGGCCCTGAGCCAAAGGCAGACGCTTAACGACTGAGCCACCCAGGCGCCCCGAGTTATATTGTCATTTCTAACTCCACGTGTTGGGTTTAACCAGCAAACCCTGAGACGGCGAACGAAAGGATTACTCCTGACATGGTAGTTAGTANGAGTTATATTGTCATTTCTAACCCCACGTGTTGGGTTTAACCAGCAAACCCTGAGACGGCGAACGAAAGGATTACTCCTGACATGGTAGTTAGTAGGAGAAAGGAGAGGCCTGGGGACCAGATGCTCTAGTGACCAAAGGCCTTGAGCCAAGCTCTGTCTCCGCTTTTATTGTGAGTTTAATCAATACAGCTCGTGCAAGCAAGGAGCTTATGAAGTACGTGACCACTACAGGTGCCTGTATTTTAAGCATCTGCTCCCTAGAGGAGAACCTTGAGCCGTAGTAAGAATCTGGCCACTTTCAGCCTCAAACGAGGCCCAGTGTTCCGGGCACCCCTCCTTTGCTTTTCAATTAGTCCCATCCAGGGAGGCATATACAAGTCAGGTTTCATCTATCCAGGCACTGTGAATCCCCATACCCATTAGCTTGGGCAATTTCTTTTTAATGCTCGGCACCTCAGTTTCCCCAAATAGATATGACAATATATTGACAGTACTACCTGCTGGCAATAATACCTAATTTATAAGATTGTTATGTGGATTAAATGAATTAGTGCTTGTAAATCACCTAAAACTCTGCTTGGCTATAAAAAAGTATTGATGTTTGAAACAGAAACTTAGAGATTTCTCTTCTTACCTAAACTTGTCCATTTTACCACTTCAAGTATCCAGTGAATATTCATTCAGCTCCTGATAAGGACATGAATTTCACTGATTGAAAAACCACACCCAGATAATAGAATAATTAATGTCTATATGATCCGTTCAGTACAACAATACTATGAGGAAAGAACTGTAAGAATTCTCAAGAATCTCATTTTTAAATAAATAGGCTAAGAGAAAGGAACTTAATGAACAGTTGGATTTATGAATGGATGCATGGATAGATAGATGGATGGGGAGACAGATGGACAGCCTGGTGGATAGGCATTTGTTGGAATGAATATTATAGATTTGTACAATTTGAACTTTAAGTATGGACTTTATTTTTTAAAACTGGGTGGGAAAGAGTTTACATGATCTAGGAACAACACATTTACAGAGAAGAGAAAGCTAGTTTTAAAAAAAGAGATTATGAAAGGAAAAAAAATGTGTTTTCTTTGGATTTATGCATCATAACAGTGTTGAAAATCCAATAATTATAAAAAAATTAAAAAAAGGAAGACTTTAAAAACAAAGTGAAATAGGCCAACTTAATTTCACTTTTCCAGGCTTAAGAAATGCCAAAAAATAAACAGAGACAGCGGCAAATTATTATTTCATGGGCTACAAAGATATGTAAGAAATCGCATTTGTACTTTCTGATTGTTTATTTCTCCACCAGATTAAAGCATGTACAAAAATGGTGTGAAATTTCTGAAATCACCCAAATGTTTTTTTTGTTGTTATGTTAATTTTTTAATTCAAATTTCTGATTATTTGGAAACATTTCATGTTGGGTATTATGCAAGCATGTGTTTCCAGATGCGTGTAGTTTGGCATTATTTTAGGCTAACCATCTGGAGGACTCCAGCCTGGTGTAAGGCACAGCTCGCCGGTTAGGGTCTTGAGGATTGAGGTTTCCCAAGCGACTTTAGGAAAATCATTCTCCTTTTCTGGGTCGCAGTTTCTTCTTTATAAAATTGAGGGATTTGGACTAAATGATGTCCATAAACTCCTTGCAGCTTTACAACCTGCCAGTTTTCATTCCAGCATTTTAACTGGGACATTGTAGACATGGCTTCCTTTTTGTTTTGCATTTTTCACGCAGTCCACTCCTCCTTGGAAAAATGACTCCTTAGAAGGCTTTTCTGAAAGGGCAGCTAGGCTTCAAGGCACTTCAGCGGCTTAAAATAATCAGCATGTGTCTGTAGCAACCGCCCAGCCAGACCACGCGCAGGAAAAATCACCCCACCCCGGGATGGACTTCGCACTAGAGATCCATACTTAACTGTGACCTTATTTATCTTTGCTGTGTATCTGAGACCGATCACACATCGCAGGCTTTCATGAAAGGGGAAAGCTCTGACTTTTAAGATGAGACCTGAGGTCAGGCCTATTCAGCCATGAAAAAGATGCTTATGAGGGAAAGTCCTTGAAGGACTCATCGGGGCTTCTTTGGAGTTACCACTGATACTATATTTGGGAATCCAGTAAGTTGCTTTTTAAAAATGGCCGAAATTTACATCAAAAAATAAATAAATAAATAAATAAAAATAAAAAATTAATTAAAAAAAGGGCTGGATTAAGATAAAGAAGAAGAGACACATTTACTTAGGAAAAAGTTCCAGTTCTCCCCCCGCCCCGCCCCCGCACTGGCAAAGAACATTTTAATCAAGTTTACTTTTTCCTAAATCTCTTTGACTTTCATATTATGACGATGACACATTTGTGTGCCGATTTTATGACCAGTGCTATCAAGATAACTGATGCAAGTTTTCTTAAACCACTCCCTTTGTTTTCACCAGAAACCTGGTCTTGAATGTCATAGCCTATCTGGAGGTGGCAGCCATCACCGCTAATGGAAAAGACTTGGAACTGACTTGGAAGTTTCCTACTTTGTTACAGAAGTAGACCAACTGTGAACCTTTCTAATCAAAAGTCCTCAGGTTGTGACTGGGACTAGTGGCAGAATTGTGTCCACGGGGCAAGGTGTGGTAAATTTCATTTTCATCATTGCGTTGACATCTACTGAATGTCTACCCTTTCTAAACACTGAAGATAACAAGAAAGATATGACAGGTTCTTGTCATCACAGTAGAAAAGACAGACTTCAATAGAAATAATTATAGCAACGTCAGTTGTGCGTGTGTATGTGTGTGCACGTGTGCGCACACCCACACATTCTAAGTAATAGCATAGATTTTTCCATGTGTTCCTCACAGCAACTCCTTGAGGTAGGCCATGCAGGGATCATCATTGCTATTTCTTCAATTGGATTACTAAAACTAAGAGGCCAGCACAGCTACTTGGCTGAGGTTCTGCAAATGGAAGAGAGACTCAGGTCATTTGTCTGCTTACTGTTGCAAAGTGCCAAATTAAAAATATTGGAAATGACTGTAAGCATCTTGACACGTAAGGATGTGAGGATAGAAGGAAATTATCACGTAAGAATAAATCAATAAATAGTTGAACTAATACCAATGAGTATTTTTTGACAGTTTTTCAGTTCCGGAGACTAACCTTCACCTCTCCAATATTCTGAATATGAAATCTTCACATTTTTACTTGTGGACTAGAAAGAAATACCTTGCATTTTGGCATAAAAATTTCTTCCAGGGGAAAATGTGGTTAAAAGTAACATCAGTATCATTCATCTCTGTTGCCTGAGAGGAGTCTGTGTTTGTAGACACTGAGAGGGCCAGTCCCCCTTGGGTTTTCCTCTCTTCTGTTTGTCTAGCCTTTCCTTAAACGCCAGATTGAAGAAGTGACTGTACTGACTCTTCTCAGTTACTGAAATGAATGGCAGTTATCTTGGCTTTCTTAAGGGAGGCCTTGGTCAAAATGGATTCCAAGTCTACCATGTGTGTTTTTGGATCCAGAGGAGTGTTATAGAATCCAGTAGTTTCTCCCTACATAAGTCACAACAGCACTAAGGTTTATGTATCTATTTTAATAATAGTCTGGCCCATGACCACATGAGAAGTTTGCATTTGTCTGTAGTAGAGGGAAAGTTAAAAATATTTATTCTGTCCTAAAATAATGAGCAATTTAAAGAGGGGAATGCAAAAATCCCAAGTGATATAGGCAGACATATATCCATAGTCGTTTAATGTTCATTCCCCTCTTACGCCTATATGAACATAAACTAGCAGTGGGAAGGTCCAGAGTTAGAAAGGCCTGAAATACTTATCGGAGCTTTGGTTTTCTCATCCAAAATGAGATGATTAGCACCTGCCTTGGAGTGATGTTAAGAAGACTAAATAAGACAACCTACTTAAAGTGCTGAGCAGAGGGGTACAATACATGGTGACCACTATTATTATCATTATTACTTTGCAGAAATGTGCATCTGTATGCAAGTGATATTGAACTGAGAAAGTGTGGAAAGCGCATGGTCTTAGCTCAGTAAGACAGACCACAATGTCTAAGAGCATAACTTCAAGTAGCTGCCCTCTTCTTAGAAATTCTCTTTGCTGAGTAGAACACTTCTTCATAAAGTTTCATATAATTCTTGAACAGCTACCTGTAAAAGCTTTCATAATAAGGGGATCTGTTCCTAAATATCTCTAGAATTGGCCACTGTATCTTCACACACTTGACAACTCATGGCAAAGATAAACTAAATGCATTTATTTTCACTGACTTCTCCCAATCTGTTATACTTAGGTGAATGTGTGTGTCTATGTGGGGGTGCGTGTGTCTACGGCATTAGCAAGTTTTCTCTGGCATTAAAACACTTTCCTCCTCTCTTGGGGCCAATCTGCACCATTCCAATGCCCTGAGTCACTTGGCTTTAATCACAAGGACAAGATCATTCAAGTCAAAGAGAGAAACCTTTCGGGAAATAGGCTGTTGAGAGATATAATGTTCAATTGTTTGCTTGTGAATCCACAAACAGAACTCGCCTTCTGTTCCAAGCCTAACTGGGCAGCAGCACCCGCGGGACTCAGCATCCCTTACCGCACCTGCACAGTGCGTCGTGGCATGGGGGTGTGGCTCCACGACAAACACCGGACTGCTGGCATTGAATGTGCTAAGGAGAAATCCAGAGGGATAGTGTCTTTTAAAATCTATTTCCCATTATCCAGGCTGTTTCAGGGACTTGTTTTGGTGATTGTCGGGTGTCAGATATATTTACCATGCTGCTGCTGATTCCACAGGGCCAACAAATCTTTCGCATCCCATGTGTGTGCCATTTAGCTCTGGAAATAGTGCCTCTTCTTGAAATATTTTTTGGGATGATCCCCAAGCTTTTGTAACTAAAGAACCAACAGTAAAATATTTTTTTTCTTTCCTGAGAGAGCAGCTGAGGTGGCTTAAATTTATACTACTAAGTAGAATTTCTCTGCTGTGGTCATGGCTGTCTGATTTATGAAGGAAGAAGAAATGACATTGCCATATGATACGCTGCTCCCTTGAACAAAATCCTGTAGACGATGGAGAGGCCATTCCTGACTGACAGGACAGCTGGAAAGGATCTAAAGAACAAATGCAAGGGAATGGAGAGAGAAGATGGAGCAGATTCTATGAGAGAGAGTGCTGCCACCTTATTTGCCTTCAGATCTAAGATATCTGTGGTCTGTGATAAAATTATTCTTTTTTTTTTAAGATTTTATTTATTTATTTGACAGAGAGAGAGAGAGATTGAGACAGCCAGCAAGAGAGGGAACACAAGCAGGGGGAGTGGGAGAGAAAGAAGCAGGCTTCCAGCGGAGCAGGGAGCCCGATGTGGGGCTTGATCCCAGGGAGCTGAGATCACGCCCTGAGCTGAAGGCAGACATCTAATGACTAAGCCACCCAGGCACACCGTGATAAAACTATTCTTAAAGAAACAACGCTTTCTACCGACAGGACTCATTGTTTCAGGGTACCTATGTTGGCAGGGCTGCCTTAGACCTATTTGGAATAGTCATGACCAGTGGATTGAAGACCAGATGCTACAAATTCTAAGACACATTCTTGTCAGCATAAGAAAGGGCATTGGAAAGGCTAGAATTGCCCAAAGCTAGAATGGGCTTCTCTGGAAGATAGTGAGTTTCCTGTCCCTGAGGTAGTCAATGAGCAGTCACATGACCATTGATGGAACTTAGAAGAGGATTCAAGCACCCGAAGAGAGGGTGGAGGTTTGGCCAAGTGATGCTTAAGGTCTTTTTGGTCTCTGTGATTCAATGGAAAAAGCAGTGGGGATATAGTAAATATATGTTAGATTTGTAATTTGCAAACTTGTCATTCTTTCCACAAATTACATTCCAGATTAAAAAAATAAAATAATATCTAAGTAATAACCATTATTATTCCTCTTGTACACATGAGGCAGTTAAATTAAGACAGATTCGGGGGCGCCTGGGTGGCACAGCGGTTGAGCATCTGCCTTCGGCTCAGGGCGTGATCCCGGCGTTATGGGATCGAGCCCCACATCAGGCTCCTCCGNTTGTAATTTGCAAACTTGTCATTCTTTCCACAAATTACATTCCAGATTAAAAAAATAAAATAAGATCTAAGTAATAACCATTATTATTCCTCTTGTACACATGAGGCAGTTAAATTAAGACAGATTCGGATTTATCACATACCTAAGCCAGCGGTAGAAGAGGAAATCCCCCCAGTGATCTGTTGTGCATTTCTTCTCCCCTCAGGATAAATGAGCCGTAGATGTAATGACCAGTGAATGAGGTGGAAGATTGAAAGGGCAGCAAACTAAGGAGCAGGGCATTTCACAGAGACCTACCATCACACCTGAACTCTAAGGGAAAATATTTGGTCAAGAAACAGAATGCAAATACCCCTCCTGCCCTCACCACACAGACATACACACGAACTTCTCTATTCAGATTTTTCTAATTGCTTACTTTGTGTGGACTTTTCATCTTTAGCCCTATCCTTGGGGCAGTGTTTCAGGCCAGGCAAGAATTAGCAATTATAATCTTGCCCAAAGCTATTTCCATAGGTACTGGTTGAACCCTAGCTCATTTCAGGAATACCCCAAAAATACTGAAGTGTTGACTTCTAGATCTATTTCTGTTGTAGAACACAATCTCTTATTCGCATGGGAGGAAGATCCTGGGATGGAAATGAATTATTCTTCAGTGTGTGAAGCAAGGTAGGGACAGCCAAAGTGTCTCTGGGTAAGGCTTGTTATATACTGAAGTACCCTTGAAAAAAATTTCAATTTAGCATCTAAAATAGGTTAAGTTGATTATATTATTTATGCCTTTCATTCTTACAATTTATATAATCTAGATAGGTAAACACAGCAAGCTAGAAGTTGCCTTAAATACCATCTTGTCCGGCAGAGGAAGCAGCAGATTCAGGGATATTGATTGGCTTGCTTAAGGTTACTCAGCAAGCTGCCAGCAGAGCCAGAACTAGGATCCATGGCCCTTGCCTCACATTTCCCTCATTATATGAGTGGCTCCTTCCTCATATGTTTCGTAAAGAATTTTGTGCAGCTCTTGGGGTGCCTGGGTGGCTCAGTTAGTTAAGTGTCTGCCTTTGGCTCAGGTCATGATCCCGGGGTTCTGGGATCAAGCCCCACATTGGAATCCCTGCTCAGCGGGGAGTCTGCTTCTCCCTCTGCCCCTCCCCCTGCTCATGTGCATGTGCGGGAGCGTGCGCATGCGTGCTCTCTCTCTCTCCCTCTCCCTCTCATTCTCTCTCTCTCTCTCTGTCAAATAAAGAAATACAATCTTTTAAAAAAAATTTTCTGCAGCTCTAAAGACATCGACTTGAGGGCATGATGTTGTCTATCAGAAAGAGTGGCACAGACCAGAATGATAGATAAAGAAGGCTCCCATACTATGTCCAAGGCCATGGAGATGCCACAAGACCCCAAGAAATAGCAGAGAAGACAGTGAGCCCCTTATTTTGACTCAAGCCACAGAAGATGTTGTGGGTCAGGGTTGACGTCTATGTTCATTTAAGTATGTTCACAATGTAAACCTCTCCTTTAGCCCAATTTCCCATTTTCCCATCATCAGCCTCAGCTACGGCCAACTGAAACTCCTTTCTCAATGCAGAGCATGCTATTTTCAGTTATAGTTACTTCATCTAGAACACCTTTTTCCATCCATCCTCAGCTGTCAACACCTATCCATCTGTCAAAGTTGACACCAAATGCCCCCTCCTTTATGAAGTCTTACTTCTTTTTCCCTAATGATATGCTTTCTCGCATAGCCATACGCTAGGTCCCTTGTCTACTTTCCTCTAAGAAGAATAAAAATTATTTGGATAAAAATTAGAAAAAGTAATTTTAATGACAAGAAAGTACAAGGAATTGTCTAATTTCATGAAGATGTGAAATATGTATTCATTTATTCACTCATTCATTCTTTCGGTTTAACAAACCTTTTTTGAGTGAGCACCCACTTCTCTTATCTAAATCACATCTTTTTTTCAAAGACCAGCACAACTATTCTAGTCTTCATGAATCCCTCCCTAATTCCTCACCTGTAAGTAATAAATGCTTCTCATAAATCAGCTATGTATTGTCTATATTTTGCCACCAAACATCCCCTCCCCCCCACTAGAGAGTAAAGTCCCAGAGTAGTTTTTTCTTGGAGGAAAACATGAAGAAAAGATAACATAATTTTTTGCCATTTTTTTAATGGGACCAAATCAGATTTACTGATAACTTACACCGACTTCTTGGTCTCAGTATAGTATTTCACAAGCAAAAATTATGAGGTGATGATTTAATTGACTCTCTCTTTTTTTTTTCTACGTGAAGGATTTCCAGCCATCAGCATTTGGCAGCCAGAACCATTCCATTTACCCTCTGGTTCTGGAAAAGATATTTGAAAACGCAGCAGCATGCAAAGCCAGGGTTGTTAAAACCATCAATTCCCTAAAGGATGTCAGAAATCCTAAGGGGAAATATTTGCAGGGAGAATCTGTTTTCTCTGGAATTTACAGATTTTATTTGTCTATTTTTCTCTTCTAACATGTCTCACCCTTGCCCCATCCCACGTGGCTAGAAGACAGATCTGCTTGTCTTTCCGCTGATGAATCCATCCTTCCGCAGCTGGCTAAGTCTATGCCTTCTTAAGTAGATGTCTTTCGGTTACTCAAAGTTTGCTGACAGAGCCTCCACATTATCATTAGTTTATTTTTATTTTTTAAAAGTGCTTTAGAATGATCTACTAGTTCCAATTTAACTCTTTGAAAAATAGTTGTCTAGAGAGTGCTATATTTTTTCACCAGCTACCTGAATTTTAACAACTTGGTGACCTAATAAATGCCACCCACTTTGAGTTAAGTGTTCTGTGTGTTACTACATCACTTTTCTTTTGCACTTAACTCACTGTCTGATTTTTGTCTGCTTATTTACTTGTTGTAGCTCCCACAATGGTATCATCTCTTATTATATTGATGTACATTGAGAAACACCCTCATGCCCTATGTGCCTATCATGTATAATCTGTGGCTAGCCCACAGTGACAGTAGGTGTCCCATGAGTGAACAGCTGCATGAACAACTTTTCATCAAGTTCTTATTGAGAACCTAAAATGTGCCCAGGAGAGTTATTCGCCAGAAATATGATTACCAATCAGAGAGACAGAAATGCAGCTTTTTGTGAGTTGAGTATACCTTGAAATTAAAAAAAAAAAAAAAAAAAAAAAGGAGATGGTTCTGTTTTGTTTTTCTACAAATGAGTTCTGTTCTTTTCTTTCTTCCTTCCTCCCTCCCTTCCTCTCACCTTCCCTACCCTCCCATCCCTCCTTATCCCTCCCCTCCCACCTCTCCTTTTCCTTCCTTCCTTCCTTCCTTCCTTCCTTCCTTCCTTCCTTCCTTCCTTCCTTCCTTCCTTCCCCCTCTCTCTCTCTCTTTCACAAAATCTCTTAATCTTCTGTATGCTGGTAAAAAAAAAAAAATAATAACTTCAGAGCTCTGTCTCCAGAGAACCAATGGAGAGCTCATGTATGTCAATGGGTGATTGTAATAATGTGAGGGAAGTACTTTGAGAAGTTCAAAGATCTATCTAGCATGTGAAATTTGGTTGTTCATGGCAGATACCATAGAGGAAACAATGTCTAAGCAAACTACTAAAGATAAATAAGAAACAATCAGGCAGAGATTTGAAAGGAGAATTTCCCAAGAAAAGGAACACTATAAACTCCATGAGACAAAATGTAAGCAGACCACATTTAGAAAGTAACAGAGAATAGTGAGAAGTGAGTCTGGGCAGGTAAACTGGGAGCAGTCAGGCAGGAGTTCGTGAGTCATTTAAGGAATTTGAGCTTTCTCCTCATACCAGGAGGAGAGCCTTTGAAAGTTTAAATCAGAGAGGGATAAGATCAGATTTGTATTTTAGGAAGATCATTCTGGCTTCAGTGTGGTAAAGAGATTAAGGGGAGCAGGAGTTCACCAGAAAGTTTCTCACAGCTATTTTCCCTTGTGCCTTTAGGTGTTAGGCCTTTCATGCATACTGTGTGCTTGCACACGTGTGTGCATGCACGTACACACACAACAGAGCTTTTTCAGAATGTCACTTATTTAAATTATACAAATCAAAATCACTGGTGTCATTAGCAGACCTTCTTCCAAGATTAAGCCCTTCCTTGATGGGAGTATTTCTTTATTCAGAAAATCATGGTAAACATAGACTTTTCCTTACTTTCTCATTCTGCTTCAAAACACACACATACCATATGTTTGTTTTTGAAAATTAGAAAACAAGATAAAAAAATAACAATTATTAAGTCCTAAATTAAGTCCCCTGACTGTGCTAGATTACACTAATATGAACATTTGGTGTATAACATTTTTCTTGTGAATTTTCTTGCATACATGGATTCATACCGTACATAGTGTTATGCAGTCTGCTTTTTCTTTTCAAGAGTTTATTGTGAACATCTTTGCATGTCTTATTATTCTCGGTGGGTGTATAATATCCTGCCATATGATTGTGCTGTAATTTAGTCCATCCCTGTTGTTAGAAACGTCACTTTTAGTTTAATCAGATCAGTTTATATGGAATCTTAGAAAGTCTGCTTCACAAAATTTAAGATGACATTTCCCAGGCAGACTTCTCTGGTATTATGGGTTTTCAGCATTTTTCAGGAACTTTACCAGATAATTAAAATAATGCTAGGAACGTACCTTCCCTTTGGGAGTTTTCCGTGTTATGAAAACTTTTTACTTACAATAAAATGAAAGGAGATGCTTAGAAGAAAGTCTTGATCAAACTCCTTTTGGAATAAACCAAAATGGGAGGTTTAAGTACCGTAAATAAAAACAGATGTGCCACTCCAGAATACCTAATAGAGAAGATTCATTTGCCCCGAAATTTTTAGTCATATCCTAAGAAATAATAAAAAGGAAAGCAGGTATTTTAATTTTCACTTGGAATTCTATTTTTTCTTAATCTTGTTTCCCATCCTGCTTTAATGTCAAAGGGTCTACTGAGGTAATGTCATGATACTTCCGTGGCGTGAACCTGAATTACAAGAGTGCCCTAGAGAAGTCGCTAGCACTGTCTTGATCAGTTTGTCACTTGGGAGGATAGCGTGGAGAGAGAAAGGGCCTGAGTTCTGGTGTAAGACGTCATTGGGTTTAGAGTCACATTCAATTACTTATGGTTTTCAGTTTTCTCGATTGAAAATGAAGTTATTGATTTCTGCCTCACTGTTGTTTTTATTTTTAAAATGTGCTGCATTCGTTTGCTAAGTCTGCTATAAAAAAATACCTCAGGCGGGGTGGCTTAAACAACAGGCATTTACTTTTTCACAGTTCTGGAGGCTAGAAGTTCAGGATGAACGTGTCTGCAGGACTGTTTTTTTCTCTGCTTGGCTTGCAGACGGTTGCCTCCTGGCTGTGTCCTCACATGGTCTTTTCCTCGTGTGCCAATGGATCTGGTGTCTCTCTCTGTGTCCTAATCTCCTTTTCTTATAAAGACGTTACATTGGCTTAGGGTCCACACTAAGGGCCTCATTTTAACTTCATTACCTCTTGTAAGGCCCTGTCTCCAAATGTAGGGGTTAGGGTTTCAGCACCTGAGTTTTAGGAACTCCAGTTCAGCCCATAACATGTGGTAACGTATGTAAGACATTTATTTCACGTCTCTGGCGCGTTATATGATCAATAATGGTACCAACTCTTAGTATTTAGTCCTTTTTGTCACGGTCAAATTGGGATAGTGATATATGATGACCTGAGATAATGTATATTAACTTTCTTTGTAAAATAGCTGGTAAAGGACTGTTGTTTGTTTTAGGTACACACATACACACTTACTTTCTTCCCTTTGAGAATATATGCACATTGCACCCAGGCGTTTGCTCTTAACTTCTTTTCCATGAGAGTTGGGAACAGAAACAGTAGGATTTGGCCTCCCATTGGTCTCCCTTTTATTCTTTTTTTTTTNATGCTTAGAAGAAAGTCTTGATCAAACTCCTTTTGGAATAAACCAAAATGGGAGGTTTAAGTACCGTAAATAAAAACAGATGTGCCACTCCAGAATACCTAATAGAGAAGATTCATTTGCCCCGAAATTTTTAGTCATATCCTAAGAAATAATAAAAAGGAAAGCAGGTATTTTAATTTTCACTTGGAATTCTATTTTTTCTTAATCTTGTTTCCCATCCTGCTTTAATGTCAAAGGGTCTACTGAGGTAATGTCATGATACTTCCGTGGCGTGAACCTGAATTACAAGAGTGCCCTAGAGAAGTCGCTAGCACTGTCTTGATCAGTTTGTCACTTGGGAGGATAGCGTGGAGAGAGAAAGGGCCTGAGTTCTGGTGTAAGACGTCATTGGGTTTAGAGTCACATTCAATTACTTATGGTTTTCAGTTTTCTCGATTGAAAATGAAGTTATTGATTTCTGCCTCACTGTTGTTTTTATTTTTAAAATGTGCTGCATTCGTTTGCTAAGTCTGCTATAAAAAAATACCTCAGGCGGGGTGGCTTAAACAACAGGCATTTACTTTTTCACAGTTCTGGAGGCTAGAAGTTCAGGATGACTGTGTCTGCAGGACTGTTTTTTTCTCTGCTTGGCTTGCAGACGGTTGCCTCCTGGCTGTGTCCTCACATGGTCTTTTCCTCGTGTGCCAATGGATCTGGTGTCTCTCTCTGTGTCCTAATCTCCTTTTCTTATAAAGACGTTACATTGGCTTAGGGTCCACACTAAGGGCCTCATTTTAACTTCATTACCTCTTGTAAGGCCCTGTCTCCAAATGTAGGGGTTAGGGTTTCAGCACCTGAGTTTTAGGAACTCCAGTTCAGCCCATAACATGTGGTAACGTATGTAAGACATTTATTTCACGTCTCTGGCGCGTTATATGATCAATAATGGTACCAACTCTTAGTATTTAGTCCTTTTTGTCACGGTCAAATTGGGATAGTGATATATGATGACCTGAGATAATGTATATTAACTTTCTTTGTAAAATAGCTGGTAAAGGACTGTTGTTTGTTTTAGGTACACACATACACACTTACTTTCTTCCCTTTGNTCAGCATTTTTCAGGAACTTTACCAGATAATTAAAATAATGCTAGGAACGTACCTTCCCTTTGGGAGTTTTCCGTGTTATGAAAACTTTTTACTTACAATAAAATGAAAGGAGATGCTTAGAAGANGTACACACATACACACTTACTTTCTTCCCTTTGAGAATATATGCACATTGCACCCAGGCGTTTGCTCTTAACTTCTTTTCCATGAGAGTTGGGAACAGAAACAGTAGGATTTGGCCTCCCATTGGTCTCCCTTTTATTCTTTTTTTTTTTTAAGATTTTATTTATTTATTTGAGAGGGAGAGAGAGAGAGAGGATGAGAGCCCAAGAGCAGGGGGAGGGAAAAGCAGACTCTCCACTGAGCAGGGAACCTGAAACTGGGCTTGATCCCAGGATGCTGGATTCCAGGATGCTGGGATCGTGACCTGAACCGAAGGCAGCTGCNTCCCATGAGTGAACAGCTGCATGAACAGCTTTTCATCAAGTTCTTATTGAGAACCTAAAATGTGCCCAGGAGAGTTATTCGCCAGAAATACGATTACCAATCAGAGAGAAATGAAGCTTTTTGTGAGTTGAGTATACCTTGAAATTAAAAAAAAAAAAAAAAAAAA